>NC_074725.1:28280722-28548222 GCF_947242115.1 Biomphalaria glabrata | reverse complement strand
AAGCACACATATACTGGTAAGCAGACATATACTGGTAAGCAGACAATATACTGGTAAGCACACATATACTGGTAAGCACACATATACTGGTAAGCACACATATGCTGGTAGACAACTAAATCGATGTAGGAGTATTTAATCTTAAGTTATAAAACTTTATAATTAATTTGAATAACTTCTGTGTGAACAAAACTATATATAACTTTTTTCTACAATGTAGACAAATTCAATTAAGGATTAAATGAAATAATTGTAGCAGACGTTAGTAATATTGTAGAATGTTTGTTTTTTTTTTGGACAAAATCTAACTCACTACAAAAACACGTCTTTTCACTTTTGCCTTCTGAGTCGTTAGACCGCTGACGACAATGCCGCTTTTCTTGCATCATTCACACTGCATAGCCACCAACCAATCGCTAACTTCTTCTCGTCGTAATCATAGAAACACACTCACACGCGCACACACCATAACAGGGGTAAAACTGCATTTAAAAGCCACATTGATTCTGAAACTATTTGGTTTTTTAGACATTTGTAGATTTGGTCTGAAAGAATATAGCCCGCCGCGTCCTTGCAACCTTATATTCAGGTCTTTAGAGAGCTCGACCATGGTAACGATTATGATGATGATGATGGTAATGTTGATGATGTTGATAATGCTGACGATGGTGGTGATAGTGGTGCTCATGATGATAATGATGATTGTGCTAATGATGATGATGATGGCATTGCTGATGATAATGACCATGTTTGTGGTGGTGTTGAGGATGATGATGTTTATACTTGTGATGATGATGATGTTGTTGTTGATTTGATAATGATGATGAAGATGATGATGATGGTGATGATGATGGTGATGATGATGTTGTTAATTTGATAATGAGGATGAAGATGATGATGATGATGATGATGATGACGAAGATATTGATGGTGATGAAGATGATGATAATGATGGTGAAGATGAAGATGATGTTGATGAAGATGATGATGGTGATGATGGTGATGGTGATGAAGAAGATGATGATGATGATGGTGATGATCAAGATGATGATGATGGTGATGGTGATGAAGATGATGATGTTGATGGTGGTGATGTTGATTTGATAATGATGATGAAGATGATGATGATGATGGTTGTGATGGTGGTTATGGTGATGATGATGATGATGATGATGGTGATGATGATGAGAGTGATGAAGATGATGAGAGTGATGAAGATGATAATGATAAATGAAAAACGTCGAGTAGAAATTTCGACCTTGGAGAACCGAGTCGAAATAAAAGAAATTGAAGGTCCACCATAATCATCATAATAATCATTACCCCAGCACCCCTCCCCTCCTTTCCACCGCACGCTCTCCATTCTTCGGTTTCTGATGTAATGTCTGAAATAGTTACAATGCTTCTAGGTCATCGGCTTATTAAGTCTGAACTGAAAGACGCGTTTATGCAGTCTGTGTACAGACAGGTGATCCATAACTTTATTCAGATCATGGGCAACAAGGACACGATGGGCGCGGTCCGCCCACTGGGGGCGCCACCTTGAAGCAACCCTGAGCTAGGGAACAGTATAATGTGTTTACATCTGCGTGGGTGGATTCTAATTTCCTTAAGAGATCGCCATTATCTTGTACATCCTAAATTCCTAACCACCAGAGTTTAGTTATTTATTGAAATATAATGCTTTTGTGTGTCTCTCTAGAAAGTGCAAAACTTTGCCCAAAAGTGGCGTGTCAGTGGGGCTGGGGCGGTAGGAAGGAGGGGAGGTGGAGGAGGATTAGAAAAAAAATCAGAGAAATGTCAAATTTGTTGTTCTTTGAATATTGAGATGAACTGTACCGAGACCGGTAGACATAGTAGGCCTGAACACTGACTTGTGACGTGGCAACCTGTGGTCAGTGGAGACCATTAGCTCGTTGCCACGTCATAGGTATATACGACGAGGCAAAGAGATATTGGTCTCCACTGCCCCAAAGGGTTGCGACGTCGCAAGTCAGTGTTCAGGCCTTCTATGGACGATTGGTCTCGGATCAGGCCTACTGTTGGTCTCGGCTTTACGGCGTGGTGCCTCCTAGTGAGATCAATCATAGTAGCAGGTCTGAAGACTGACTGACCTGCAACGTCGCAACCTGTGGGCAGTGGAGACCAATAGCTCGGTACCACGATTGGTCTCGGATCAGGCTGTACGGCGTGGTGCCTCCTAGCGAGATCAATCACAGTAGCAGGTCTGACCTGCAACGTCGCAACCTGTGGGCAGTGGAGAGCAATAGTTCGTTGCCACGTCACAGGTCAGTGTTCAGGCCTGCTATAGCTATTGGTCTCGCTCCTAGCCTCAGTGCAGATCTAGTGATCTTCTAGGTACCCCACCCGCGAGCACGCTACCCTGCCTCGTCGTGGCACTCGCGTGGAAACGACCATTAGAGGAAGTGGTTAGGCTAAATGGGTAGCAACACAAGACTCCCGTGGGGATGCCGACGGGTAGACGAGAGTCAACCCCTTGCACGGGTGGGGTTGTAAAAAAGTCCCCACAAAACTGTCACACATCCATGCGCTGTTCCTTAAAGGGACAGTTACATAAATGGTGGGTCCCGCACAGTTAGCTTGGTACATTGAAGGAAAATGGCAGAAGATCCCGGTGTATTCTCGGCCTTCGGCCGTGTCTAGCCCACGTGTTGGGGGCCAAATGCATCGGTCAACAGCATTGCTTTACATAGGCATTGTCTAGGGTCTCTCCCAAACAGAACTGTGTGTTCACACAGGTTTTTTTTTTTTTACTGTTTGGCGTCCAAGCAGGGTTTTTTTCAAACTTAGGGCTTGAAGAACCTTCGGCTCAGCCCTTAGACATCAACAAGGTACCCCACCCCCTTTCCTTTAACTCTTGGAGTTGAAGTTAATGAGATCCGTCGTACAAAGTAGACACCACTATAAACAGGGTTCAGTCCTACACTATTGACTAGTCTGCAACGCCTCTGTCTAGGTAGTGCTCATAATGGACAATGGAGGCTTTTTTCAAAGGATGAGACACTACGTATTCAGAGAAACAAAAAAGATTGATTTAATAGATAGTCAAAGAGTGTATGTATACAGAGAGAGAGAGAGACAGACAGACAGACAGACAGACAGAGATAGAGAGAGAATGAATTGAAGATAAAAGGAAATACGAGGCATTTTAAAAACTAATGTAATGAAACTAATGTAATTATTGAAACTACCTATATGTCAAGGTCACATACAAGCTATCTGTCACGTGATCAAATGTATCAATGGTCTCCAATAGCAACGAAAGCTGCTGCGTTGTTGTTGTTGTTGAGTTCAGTTATAAATAATACATAAAAGCCCAAGGGCATCTAGCTAATATCTTTCATTGTAAACTAATCTGGGTGTAGATATTTCTAGATATATTCGTAAGGATCACGACCTATAAAGAGTAACATGAAATTTTATTTTTAACGACAATTCCTCGTAGTAAAAGTGCACACGGTCAAAATAGCGAACATACATTATTACTCTAAATAAGGCTTGTCTTTGCGACCGAATTTCAATCACAAATGCAGTATTCCCAGTGACAACGCAGCTCCAGCTGCGACCTACGCAGTTTGCAACATCCAACGCAGACTTAACCATTTTTCGCCGGTGGTCGATCTAGATTTTCTTATCTCCGTCCACTACTGTCCTCGGCAGTAGATTTTCTTTTGCCCTCAAAGGTGCTAGAAAATATGTAGGTCGCAACTGGGTCTACAACGTGACACACTGCAAGCATCCTTAATTTTCGGAATAAAAGACATTGCCATCGCCACTAGTGGAAATTCCCGATGCACATGTAGATTAACTCTGGAACGGCCTCTGCGTTGGTTTGGCCAGATCCAACCATAATTAACTAACTGACAGAGAGAAGCTTGCTGTGGCCTTCATCAGGGGTGGACTGAGTATCAAAACCGGCCCAGGCATTTCTAAACCATACGGCCCATAAATTGTATATTATATGATGGACATCCAGTTCTAGGTCTATCTGTCCTCAAAATCATTTTGTTAAATTTGATAATGTATCGATAGATGTATGCTTACAGTGAACACTATGTCCTTATAAGGAATAAAGACTTTTTGTTGCTTTTTAATCGTAAAGTGCATAGGCCCTAAAAGGATTAAGCTCTACCGATGTAGGCTATTACGTTATTTCGGAAAATGTGTTAGATTAAATTAGTAGAGCCTTAGTAGAGTCTGTAAAAGATTTTAAACAAAATACATCGCTCAGAGGCCCCTTCCCCTGAAAAAGGAATACTATGAACAATTTAACAATTTAGTAGTGGCATCCATGCGGCCCTTATCTTATAAAATACAGACGTGATTTCAAAAAAGAAGATACTTAGTGTGGTCCTACCGGCCCATTGGGATACCGTCCCACCGGGCATTTGCCCGAATGCCCATATAGCCAGTCCGCCCCTGGCCTTCATACTCTCCCGCCTTGGCTACTACAATGGTGTGCTTACAACTGAGTCGCCACGCTGCAGCGAATTCATAACAGCGCTGAATAGATGGTTCTCCGCAAAACAAGACCGTGATTCTAATGCTGCTCTCCTGCATACACTCCACTGGCGTCCTGTGAGTGGACACACTTTGTCATCAGGTCGTCCATACCAAAAATAAAGCCTCGTATTTAGTGAACTGATTACTTCATATGTCTCTAAAAGCTAGACCAGCGGTTCTCAACCTTTTATGTTCGGCGACCCCTTTTTACAATCCCCCACTCTGCAGCGACCCCCCCACACACACACACATACAGCAAAAGAAGAATAGACTATAACAATCCATCCTTTGATGGTCTAAGGCGACCCCTTGCAAATTGTCAATCGACCCCCAATTGGTCGCGATCCACAGATTGAGAACCCCTGAGCTAGACCGTTATAGTAGGTCTCAACACTGACATGCGCAGTCGCAATCTGTGGGTTGAGGAGACCAAAAGCTCGTTGTCAATTCGTACAGATTTGTGACGTGGAAACAAGCTATTGGTCTCCACTACCCACGGTTGCGACGTTGCAGGTCAATGTTCAGCCTTCTGTGACAATTGGTTTCGCACAGAAAGCCCTAAGCTCCATTGAATCAAAGCTGCTAGTTCTGTACGCTTTGTTATATTAAGCCTGAGGCAAAAAGGTTTGGAACTCGCGCCCTATTCAGACAGGATAGATCTTCAACACCTTCACCTATCTCTTAGTTTGTTAAAATGTTGGGGCACCACACAAGATCTATTCACCGTCTTTACCCAATCCTCTTTTTTTTTTTGCCTTGGATGGAATTTCTTTCAACGACAGGCCCGTCCATTCTTTTACGTTATCTTCCCATCACTTTCTCTGTCTGCCTCTTCTTCTTTTCCCGGCATTGTTCCCTGAAGGAAGGACTTTTCAAGCCCTGAGGTAGGGCCGGTCTTAGCCAATTAGATGCCCTAAGCAAAGTAAATTTGGTGGCCCATTGAAAAAATAAAAAATAAACAGCGAAAAAATCCAACTAATCGGAAGCCCTAGGAGGCTGGCTAGTTTCGCTTAGGCCTAAAACCGGCCCTGCTTGAGGACCTTGTGATACAGCTTAAGTTTGCGGTTGTTTTTTTTTTTTTTTTTACAGTAGTTAGCAGGACTAATAGCTGCATTAATCGAATTTCTAAATCGCTTCATTTATTTTACTTTGTAATACGGTCTTGGTAATTGACAGGTAGGTCCCCTGCTTCATTAAATGCACAAAGAACATTAAGACATGCCTATTTAAAAGTTATTTACAGTCGTTTGTCTTAATACCCTTTGCGTTCTCAATTGACATTATGACTACATTATGTTTTTTTTAAGCGCTATAACAGAATATAATATAGAGTCTATCCTTCTCTACATTACTGTATATATGATATAGCCTACATATAACTGAGAACGTTACGTTAAACACTGCATTTGTTAAGCCTCTGGGAACCAGACGATATTTTCCAGACTCCTGGTCAGTGTATGATTCATCCAAGTCTGTAACATTTTCGTTTAATGGTGTAAAAAAAAATAAAACCAAAAAAAAAAAAAAAAAAACTAGTCTTGATAAAACTCGAATTAGTGAATGTCTTAATCGAGCGTTAACCAAAAACAAAAACAAAAAAAATTGATGCACAAACCCACAAAATTTAACCCATACGCAGTGAAAACTAACACGCACAAACACGGATATGCAATGATATACACACACATACAGCTTACAAACACACATATACACGTACTTGCAAATATCATACGAGAAAATTTTTTGTCTTTACTTTAGCTTACAACCCCCTCTCCCTCTGCCGTAATTCTCCCGGGGAGGGGGGGGGGTGGACCCGTCTGAAGTGTCCATTTGGCTGGAAAATCCTTCGTCCTGGGCCTGTTCGTCCTCTGCACTCTCCCCCCCCCTCCCCCCCCCCCCCACCTCTTATATTTTTTGTACCATTTCTCTCTCACACACGCGCTTTGTATTATTTCATTGTCTCAGTGTATTTCATTAAGCCGCTTGGTGACGCCCCTTCTTCCTCAAATACACCCCCTCTCCCCCTCCGCCCACCAGCCAAATTTTTTATCCACGCTCATTCCGAACCACATATACATATGACTTCATATGGCGTACTCAAAGATATAGATTTATATAAACACACGTTTGACACTTATAGTAAAAAAAAAGTGGACTAATTCACTTCTAGACGCCCACGCTTAATGCCAGCTCCCCCCCCCACCCCCAAATCCCCCCAGGGATCAAGTGTCCAGCACGCAGCAAAGACCCCAAGAGTTAAATAATAAAAAGAAAGGCTAGCAGTTCGGTGTTAGAGAGTATAGTCTCTCATTCATTGAGAAGTTTCTAATTCATTCATAGCTTCTGTGCGTTTGTGGGTTTGAGGGGGGGGGGTATAGATTATTCTGTCAAGCTTGAAGAGAAATGGAGAATGAGAGTGAAAGAGAGTATTAAGAGAGAGAGAGAATGAGAGAGAGAGAGAGAGAGAGAGAGAGAGAGAAAGAAAGAGAGAGAGAAAGAGAGAGAGGAAAAGAGAGAGGGGAGAGTGTGAGAGAGAAAGAGAGACAGAGTGATAGAGATAGAGACACAGAGAGAGAAAGATAGAGAGAAAGAGAGAGAGAAAGAGAGAGAGAAAGAGGGAGAGAGAGAAAGAGAAAGAGTGAGTGAGTTTACACATTTAGAGAAAGAAGAGTAGACAAAAAAAAAGAATAATAGAAGTGAGGGAAGGAAAACGAATGTAGAGCGATATGAAGAAATATGGTGGTGATATAAAGAAACCTAAAGAAATTAAAAAAAAAAACGAAAAGAGGAAGACTGGGAGAGATTCTGAATAAATAAACACACAATTAATGTCAAGGACGTCATTTTAAACCATTCTCTGTTGCCAAATAAATTAACTCTAACCCTAACCCTAACTTGATACTCTTAACTTCTCCTATTAGTTTGCCAACTATTCATAGTGGAGGGTCTCCGGACACGGATCTCGAAAACGGATCTAACGATTTTCCTGGAAATTCGACAGTTTGTGTATATCTTTGGGGGGAAAAATACTAATACAAATTGGCCACACAAAAAAAAATGTATTGCTTTGACTGTTATAATTTTTCTGCTAAGCCACTGAACCAATAAATTCAAAGTCAACGTATTAGCATATGACCCAGAACCATCTACCCTTTTTATACTAACAAGCCAAATGTTAGCCAGACTCACGGGTCTTCATTTGCGTGTCACTGTCGATATAGTCATTGAGAGTGCTTTGGAAACACGATTTAATAATGTTATGAGAAAGAGAATGCTTGAATGTAAAAATAGTAAGAATGGAGCTATCGAAATAGCTAATCGACCTAAATCCATTTTGTTAATAAAAACAATTGCTTGTAGACCTATATATATTTAGATCTAGAGTCTGAATACTATTATCATAGATGTAGACCCACTATTATAAGAATGAATTCAAGGGCTCACGAAGCTTATTAATTATTGTATGTTAGTATATTTAATATCCCCTATATAGAGCCTCATGTAGCCTGTCCAATCATAGTGTGCGTGCGTGGTGTCCCGCATGGTTGGGCGACGTTGAGAATTATATATATAGATCTATTAAGAATACCATCTCGAAAATTCTAAGTTCTGGTTAGTGCGAATTTTAAGTATATATATATATATATATATTGACAATTATATTAATTACTGAGAAAGAGAGAGAGGTAGAGAGAGAGGTATAAAGAGGTAGCGAGATAGGCAAAGAGATAGGTAGTGAGATTGGTAGAGAGAGTTTTGAGTTAGGTAGAGAGAGAGAGAGAGAGCGAGAGAGGTAGAGACAGAGGCAGAGAGAGAGAGAGGTAGAGAGAGAGAGGTAGAGAGAGAAAGAGGTAGAGACAGAGAGAGGTAGAGAGAGAGAAAGGTAGAGAGAGAGAGGTAGAGAGAGAGAGAGAGGTAGAGAGAGAGAGAGGTAGAGAGAGAGGTAGAGAGAGAGAGAGTTTGAGAGTGGTAGTGAGTTAGGTAGTGAGTTAGGTAGAGAGATTCAGAGCGAGGTAGAGAGTGAGAGGTAGAAAGATATATTATGTAGAGAGAGTTAGAGAGATATAGATAGAGGTCGAAAGAAGTAGAGAAAGGTAGAAAGAGGTAGGAAAACACCAGAAACGGAGAGAGAAAGAGAAAGAGAGAGAGAGAGAAGAAAAGGAGAGAAAGAAGATAGAAAGAAACTCACTTCACATATAACTAGCAATGACCCCTCAGACCAGTCTCCTGTGTCGCCTCCCATGGGTCAGCATTTAACTTAGCACACTAAATAAAAAAAAAGAATTCGGAAAACCGTGGCGTTGAACGGGGTGAACTGGTATGACCTCCCTAGGCGCCCACCCACACGTCAAGTTGCAATAGATATAATAGATGAGTCTCGACTCTAAATATGATAAAATAATTCAACAAATTCCTCTTGTATTCGACCTAAAAAGCTAATGAAATAAAAAATCCACCCCAAAAATGTAGTTTAAAATATCTCGGGGGAGATTGCTTCACATGTCAAGTAATCTCAAAGTGTGGTAATTTTAAATAGACTTATGCGTTAAAAGTCTTAATAAAAATAATTATAATATATCCTAAATACTCTCGAACCATCTTCTCACGGAGTTAAAAATGAGACCCAAAAAATATTACACATTTCTTATCTTATCTTATATAATACAGACGTTACTTCAAAAAAGAAGATGATTACGTCCTACGCGTCATGCATTTAGTCATGCATTTACTTTTATTTTATACATCTATATTATACCGAGAATAAACTACCGTATTAATTTTTAATATGCCTTTATATAAATAAAAATTTACACGGTTACGCATAGTAATATATATAGAGATCAAACACAATAAATGAATATTCAGTTTTGATCACAATAACGCCTTTAATAAATCAATGAATATAGAAACCCTTCGGGATAGTAAAGTAGCAATTATATATATATATAAAACCAACAAACTTTACCATAATTTTCAAATACATCAATAAGGCGTAATTAAATACCAAGAATAACTGCAAAGTAATTGTACATTCCTTGTTCCGTATGCTGGGACAAGTTTGTACAAATACAGTGAATACTCCGTCCATGGTTTTATATAAAAAAATGTACTTAACTAAGCAGAGATAAGCCTTGTGTAGATAATTGGGTGGTTCGCTAGCTTTTTCAAACGAATTATAAACGTTCTATTTTTATAAGTACTTTAATAGCTCAGTGGTAAACATGTCGGCCAATCAATGAAGCTCGAGTTCCAATTCAGACTATGGCTGCCTGGTCGTGCGGTTTGCGCGCTGGACTGTCGTTCGGATTTATCGACGGTCGAGGGTTCAAACCCTGCCCGCTCCCATCCCCCTTCGTCCTGCGGGAGGTTTGGACTAGGAAGTAAACTATCTTCAACTCTGAAGGAACATCCGAAACATGTAAAACATATTTTACAGACTCAGCAACTTTTTACATTTTTTAATCGGTCTTTGAAAGACATCAAGGAAACATTTTTGCAGGTACAACCCCGACCCAACGGGCCCACAAGAGTGATAGCACAATAGCGTAATGTCAGTCAACATAAGGCATGTTTTTTAAAAGTTTTTTTTTAATATTTAAATTGTGTTTTTTTTTCCGCGTTACCATAAATTTAACTCCCTTCAGAGCACTGTGATCATGTGATGTAACCACGAGGTGTAGTCACGTGTGAAGCATTTAACTCAAACAATTTATATCGCCCTCCCCCCCCCTCCTTTTTGTTTTCAACCAGTGATTTTGGTTTTCGAAAAGAGCATAATTGAGTATAATAGTGCGTAAAAATGTGTACACACAAATGGAGTCGTGCACGCTGTGTACTGATACGCTCCTATTTGAAAAGACTCCGGGCGTGACCACTTGAAGGATCTGGGTTTGAGTCTTTTGTTTCTTTTCTACGTTCCGATGAAGTGGCTGGGTTTCGTATTTGTTTCGCAACAAAACCCGCACGAGTTTTGTTTATTTAGTACTTGCTATCAACTACGTCCTCGCCTAGTGACGTTTAAAATTTTAAAAGGCCGCCTCAAAGTGGGGGATATTTAGTGCTCGCATAACAGGTAACAGAAAAGACGGGAAGAAACGTGTTAAGAAATACGCAGTGGTATAAATATTGCACTGGCAAAAAAAAAAAATATATATATATATACAAATCATTTTGTTTAAATATTGTAATAACTTAAGGGAGGCAACTCAACGAGACATAGATGTTTATTTACAGGACATCGCAGTTACACAAAAGCAACATCTTCTCTTAGCACGGTCTCTCCATACTGGCTCTCTCCTTGGGCGGAAATCGTTGTTCTTCTTCCTAATGTTGACATCCTTTTCAGTCCAATCTATAACTGTGCGCACCATCAGCACTAGCTTGGACGGCGGTGCGCACGGCAGGGTTATAACAATATTGATTGAGATTTTCTAAGAGATGTGAACTAAATTGAGAAGTTATTTAATATCTTTGGAAAGTTCCTTTAAAAAATCTGGGGGAAACAAAACATCAAACAGTGGACAGATTTGGCAATGAAAAAGCCAGAGAGAGATCATTTTTTGGTGCAACCAACTGTGCATCAGACGAAAGAACAGGAGACGGTGAAAACAATGGTCTTTAAGTCTCATTCTTTTCTTTTTTTTTTAAATTAATAATAATGTTATAACCCATTTCTCGCGCCGACACTGATGGTGCGCACCAGCACACCGCTCAACACGAGGAATAGACGACATATTGATTCTAGAGGAAGGACTCTTTAGATCCGGCTGAAGTGATCTGCAGATTAGAGAAAGGACTGGTTTAAATCCGACTGAAGTGATCTGTGGGTTAGAGGAAGGACTGTTTTAGATCCGGCTGAAGTGATCTGCAGGTTATGGGAGTCTGAACTGTCTGGGACCAAGAGCCTACCTTCGTGCTACCAGTGAACTGTATTCAGGACCTAGATCGACACTGGGAAGTGTGTCGGTGGTGGTCTGTACTAATATTAAGGTAGAAAAGGACTTGTAGATCTATGACAAGACTCCTTGTGACTTGATAGCTGAAGTCCATGTCTCACTGTGTATTTCATAGCTGTAAATAAATACATCGTCTATTGTTATCTCCTTTCGTTGAGTGCTTGCCTAAGATTCACTACAATAATAATATTAATAATCTTTATTTGTTTCACATTTGTATTGACATTTTCTTGCCTCCATAAAGACAGACAGACAGACAGACAGACAGACAGACAGATAGATAGATAGATAGATAGATAAATAGATAGATAGATAGATAGATAGATAGATAGATAGATAGATAGATAGATAGATAGAAACAGGGCTTTTGTGACTGTACGCACCGGTACCATCATGCCTTAGATAGATAGATAGATAGATAGATAGATAGATAGATAGATAGATAGATAGATAGATAGATAGATAGATAGATAGATAGATAGATAGATAGGTAGGTAGGTAGGTAGGTAGGTAGGCGGACGGACGGACGGACAGATAGATAGATAGATAGATAGATAGATAGATAGATAGATAGATAGATAGATAGATAGATAGATAGATAGATAGATAGATAGATAGATAGATGCTTGATTACTACTCGCAATAAAAATTTCACAAACAGAACTAACCGGAAGAGATTGTAACATTTCTCTCAATATCCACCGGAAGTGACCAGCCCGAGAAGAACGTCCTACCGGAGTTCAGGCTGATTAAAGTGCACGAGAGAATCTTATCATTTATTATCATGCTTGGAAAAGGGGGGGGGGGCGGAAAGAGAAACTGGTAAGGATCAAATCACTGGACACTGTGTGTGAGTGTGCGTGTGTGTTCGCTCTAGATTTCTTTTCAAGGATGAGTTCATTGAGGACAAATGGGGGGGGGGGGGTGCAAGGTCACATCTAGGAGAGGGACTCACCAGCCAGAGATTGGATTGAGGATCTACGTTTTTGATTTTTAAGATCTGACTTACATTTAAAATTCTGTAAATAAAAAAAAAATAAAAAAAAAAAATAAAAAAGAAGACAAAGCGATATAATGAAATGCGGTGGCGATGTAATGGAGCCTGAAGAAAAGCATAAGAAAATTTAAAAAAGAAAGGTTGTAAGAGATTTTGAAAGAGTCACACTAAGCAATGTCAAGGACGTTATAATGAAAGACCGCTGTTGCCAACTAAATTATACACAAGCAATATATAAATAATCCTTTTTTTTTTTTTTTAAATTAAAGCATACAACTAGATCTCTCACACATGTAGAAGTTATTTTCCTAATTTGATACCAAACAGAATAATTAATTATCAATAATTAATTGACTTTCTTCTTCTTCCTCGTTCTCACTTTTATGTTGGAGCGTTCAGACGACTAGACCAATATATCTGAGATGAACTGCGCAGTGGTTTTCAAATCAGGGAGCTCTCCATATAGCTTTCTTTCTATTTGGGGTGTTTTGGGGCAAATGTCTTATACGGGCCTCTTGTTAAAGAGAGCAGTTTTGAAGGACATGATCAGCATTCTCTGGCGACACTCCACATGGGCAGATTTCACTGGTTCCAATTTTAAGCTTCCGGTACATATGTTGTCTCATTCTGTTATGTCTGGTCCTGAGTCGAAAGATTAGACGTTGATCTTGTCGGGATAGGTTATAATAGGCGTCATCTTTCTTGGGATTCGGATGAGAGCTCGTCCATTTCTCTTTTTTTTTTTTTTCACAATTAGATTATTTATTTCTTCTGCATAGAGAGCAATGTTAATTGACTAATTGTTTAGGTTTTAAATCGATTCATATTTTGTTAGATACAATAAATAATTGTGTAAAGTTTCGACTTAATCCGAGAGTTGGTGCGGGAGAACTAGCGTGCACAATTATCTTAGGGGACAAAACCCCACATGTTTAGCCTTATCTGTGAGTACTGAAGGAGTGATCACCCTTGTTGATATCATCAAACAAAAGTAGTAATAAAATTTACAACCAATAATTAATTGACAATGAATAATTCTGCATATTTTCAAATTTTCAACTTCATCCGAGAATGGATGTGAGAGATTATCTATAGTGGTATATAGATTATCTTGACCTGTAGTCTGAAATTGTATAGATATTTTTCATTTTAAAAACGTTCTTCCTAATCTGCATATAATAAATCGTCTTTGATTGTCATGTTTCTAAATATAGACCAACGCGTCCATCTCACACAATCAAAAAAAAAAGGAAAAAAAAGTGTGAACATTATGATCCCTCGTCCAGTTGGGTCGGTCATTGATAAAAATCCCCCCCCCCCCTCCATCCTTTTCTCTCTCTGCCCTGTGATGTTCTAAATAAGAGTCGCCATTAATCCGAGTCTTGTCGTGTGTAAAAACAGAATAAATCATCTCCCTTGCTTCTAAATACGGAAACGGTTTCATCGATGCCCGCCATGAATCAAGAGGTGTCCCGTCAATCAAGACGAAGGCGTGCGCGTTATTTGATGACGTCATTGCGTAGTGAACCGTGGCCCACTCGCTGTTGGCCCATTCATAAGCTTCGGCAAACCAAATACAAAAAAAAAATAATTTGATTTAATAAGAAATGTGATTTATTATCCAACTACTAATTAAAACAAGGTTATATAGACAGTTTGTGTGGAAACACAAACTCAATGTCGGCCCCCGAAGTGGTCCACCTAGAGTCTTCACTAGGATTCGAACACGGGACTTCCGGTTCCAAGTACTTTACCCCTTAGCCACAGCATCTCCATATATTCATTTAGCGTACATTAATATTTTTTTAAATAATAGACTAATTATTAACCTTATCCATACATTCAAAATTAATAACATTTTACATGCAATAAAGAGAAACTAAAAAAAAAATTTATTCTTCTAACAAAATTAGATAAATTGGCAACACGAAAAAAAAAAAATTGTATGACCTACTTTAAGCTACAATTGTGTGCAAATGACAAGACTTTCCCCTCGCAAATAAAAATTAATATCTCCGTTGTCATTAGTCATACAAACTAGACATAGATCTAGCTAGATCTATGCCTAGTTTTAGATCTAAATCTAGATTCAAGATATAAGTCTAGGTCTAGAACTACATTAAAGTCTAGATCCAGAAATATATCTAAGTCAAGACAGTATTAACAGTAACAATATACTAAAACAAGGTTCAATAATACGAATATAACTATCACATGTATACACTTTTTTCATTTTTTTTTTTTTACAGCAGTTCGTTTCTATTTTCTTTGTTTCAGGAAAGGTATCAACTTAAATAAAAAAAAAAATTAAAGCTACATCTGCACGGGTCAGTTCAAGTTACTGACCGGTTGCTGACCAGTGGTCAGTTTCCGTTATGCACTTTCTGTGCACGAGTTTGTTGGCCTTATCTTCTATCCACGTGAGTCGCTAGTGGTCGTCCCTCTTTGCCCTCTCTGGTCACTCGCGGTCACTTTCACCTTTCTTCATAATACATCTGTTAACTGACCACTGGGCAGATGTTTGGCCACCGCGTCCGGACGTTAGGTAAGTGAGCGAGCATAGAGGGGTCGCCAAAGGTCGCGCTGGACACGCGCAGGTGATGACTGTAGTTTGAAATGTGCTGTTTAGCTGAGTCTCTTTGAAAACTAAAAAAAAAAAAACTTATCTAAGGGAGAGAACGTGATTTTCTTTATTCGATTTCAAACAACAACAACAACAAAAATTATTAATAATTAATTGACTAATTATTGTTTTTTTTTAAATCATTTATTCATGTTGTCTTTTTTTTTGGGGGGGGGGGGGGGAACAAATTTTTTAAAAATAAAGCTGTGTTTAATTATATAAGTGGACGAAACCCTGCATATTTAGCTGTATCTGTGAATACTGAAGGATTAACTTCCCTTGTTGGTAAAAAAACAACACTATAATTAATTACCAGTAATTGATTGCCTAATTATCTAAGTGGACGAAACCCTGCATATTTAGCTGTAACTGTAAATACTGAAAGATTAACTTCCCTTGTTGGTAAAAAAACAACAGTATAATTAATTACCAGTAATTGATTGCCTAATTATTATATTTTTAATTGATTCATGGATAATTTTGCAAAGTTTCACAGAATGGTTGTGCTTGAAATAGAGTGTACGACCCTTTTTACCAGCCAGACAGAGTGAGTTTGATATAAGCTTTGTAAACTTAGTTTATCGATAGCAAATAAAAGTGTTGCAAATAAAACCCAAAAAGCGTGACTTAATAAAAAAGGCAATCACCCAATGAAAGAAATATAAAACTTAACTAGTTGTCAAATTAATATTTCAGAAACATGAAAATGAAATAGAAACTGATGATTAAACTGAATTAATAACAATATCAGGATAACCAGAGTGCAAAAAGGGAAATATATTTAAAAGCGATAACTGGAATAGCTTTGGCTGTTCAGATTTGTTCATATTCAGTTATTCTCAGGAGCGTAGCTAGGAATTTTCCATCGTTTAGGAGCACTGGGGGGGGGGGGTGCTTGACCTCTTTGGGGGCCCCTGCAGTTGCTTAATATTAAATTTTCAATGTAAAAAAACTCCTTTTGGTGCCCCCCTTAAGTGAGGGCCCGGGAGATTTTCAAATTTCCCCCCTCCCCCCCCCCCCCCCACCCTAGCTACGCCGAATTGTTTGTTTCTATTATTATTATTGAAGATAGGCGCCAGAAGACGGGAAAGAAAACTGAAATAGACCACCAGCGGACAACTGCTTTGTCTGCATGAGATGCGGAAAAATATGCAGGTCGCCATTGGGTCTGCATAGTCATGTGAATCACTGCACGCGTCCTTAATCTTCGGAATCGAAGACATTGCCATCATTCTATTTGAGTTACCACAGCCGACATCTTTAACGTCTTTAAGCAAGTATTTCCAATTTTCGTTTCAGTTAACGGTGACTACATTATGTAAGGAAGATTTTTATTTTCAGTTAACTGTTTTGGCTGCCTGGTCGTCTGGTTAGCGCCACAGACTGTCGCTCCAATGGTCTCAGGACTGAACATTGCCCGAAATCATTCCGTGTCATCATACGGGAGGCTAGTGCGTAACAATCTTCATCTGTATTTCTGAAGGGACTTTAAAAACAATAAGAAAAACTTTTGTTTACATACTTAAAAAAAAAACAAATACAAAGTGCATATAAAGAGTAATTGTATTATTATTTTAGCTTTTATAGCATGCTCAGAGCGCTTTGGTCCAATCTCATTTGTGGACCAGTTGGGGGGGGGGGGTATCTAGGAGTTGGTTTTTCGTGCTGCCTTTAGGCGCTCAGTAAACGCAACTCTGCCCGAGTCGGGAGTCGAACCTCGAGCCCCCTTCTAGGTAGCCAAGCTAAGCCAAGTTCAAGCGCACTTGGCCTCTCGACCACACTTGTATGAATTAGTTTGGATCGATTATGAAATAGTATACATGATCGACCCTGACATAGAAATCAGTGCAACAGAAATATGTGTACCGATTGTTTATGTTTAGCTTTTAGCTTTCTCAATGCGCTATGATCCTATCATTTGTCTGGACCAGTTGGGAAGTGGGGAGGGAAGCGGGGGTATCTTGGTGAATGTTTACATGATCGTTTTTAAATTGCATTAAAAAAATTTTCACTCAAGCTTAAGATTCCTCAAGGGGACTAATTCAAATTATACCACCACATCTGTCAAGTACGATTTATTTCCCTTGTTCAAGATACCAAGCAAAACAAAAAATCTTTTTTTTTTCTTTTTAATTTATTCTTGTGTTGTCAGGTAAAAGATTTAAGCAAAATTTCAGCTTAATCCGAGATTGGGTGTGGGAGAAATCATGTTTACAAACTTTTTGTCAGACAGACAGACAGACGGAGTTGATATAAGCTTTGTAAAAACAAAACAAAAAAAGTCAGAGGTCTGTGGTAGCATTCACAGTCTAAGTGCCCGTTGTTAATGTTACGTTCCTATAGATCAGTGCTTCCCAAACTTTGGACCTACGTGTACCCCCTTTTAAAATTATTGTAATGCTGAGTACCCCTCGCCCCCCCCCCCCCCCCCGCACCACATTTTAAATTATTAACAGAACATAGTAAATGGGTATTCCAAAAAAAATCTGCATATTTTATGATGTTCAACGCGTACCCTCTCTAAAGTCTTCCCGTACCCCACTTTGGGAAACACTGCTATAGAGATTTCTACAACTAGTGACTTTGTATCTCCTCTCGCAACTATAGCCTAGAAGACTACACAAAGTGTCATTTCCGGTATTTATTTACAATTCTACCCTCTTTTTTTGAATGTCGTTGTCCTGAACATCTCTTTTCATGTCCATCTCTTGATCTCCCTCGTGAACGTGAGAACCTTTGCAAAGGCAAACATACACAGCTTGAGGCCACTTGAAAGCAGCAGAACACTAGAGTATATATGTATATATGTCCGCATTGTTTCAGCTCTGCGATGGTGGTGAAGCTTCGTTCTCCACTGAGCGCCTCCTTTGGCATTCGGATAATAAAATGCCCCGCTAAAGGTTACACTTGTCTTGGTTTAGAACTGACCAAGGCCTGAGAAAATAAACCGTTAGGTTCTACCTATGGCAAGATGGGGGGGGGGGGGGCTACCTGTAATAGTATGACTTCGTGTTTCTTCCTTTCTTTCACCTACTCACCACAGATCCGCTCAAAAAAGATAAACTTATTGTTGCAACAACTAAAAGCAACTAACTTTATTAAATTAACTTCAAGCCTTTATAAAGATCTTTAAGTATACATGTTCCTGACACAATGTGTTTGATTGATTCGTGTTTTGTTAAGTTACAATAGATAATTGTGTAAAGTTTCAACTTGATCCGAGAATGGGTGTGAGAGAAATAACTTGTACCAGACGGACAGAGTGAATCGATATAAGGTTTGTGAAAATGATAACCTGTGGCGAAGCAATCTTATCTTATATTATGCAGACGTTACTCCAATAAAGAAGATGATTACGTCCTACGCGTGTTCCTAGGTTAATCTAGTCATGCATGATAATCAATAACTTAAATTCTGTCAAGTCATTGGTTTTCCTGGCTGACTCAAGCAACCCATTCCATGCTCTAATAGCACTAGGGAAGAAGGAGTATTTGTACAAATTTGTTCTAGCATAGGGGACGAGGAATGTGTCTTTATCTTTGTGTCTTTCTGAGTATTTTATTAGATTTTTGTTATTGTATATGTTCAGTGTTTTATGTATAGTTGCTACTTTACTTTTAAATCTTCTACCCTGAAGTCTCTCTAAATATAGTGATTTTACTAAAGGTGTTACTCTAATCAAATTTGAATATTCGTTTGTTATGAATTTCACTGCTCTATTTTGCGTCTGTCCCAACTTAGCTTAGATCAAGTCATAACACAGACAGAAAGATAAAGTGTTATTAATAGAAGAGCGTGCAAAGGTAATTTTCATAATCAAAACGTAAGAAGGTCACAAAATATGTAGGTCAAAGATGGGTCTTCGTAACCACGTAAAATACTCCAATCAATCTTTGAGCTCTAAGCCTTATTAAACATTTTCGAAACTTGAATTTCTAGAATCAAAAAGAAAATGGAGATACTTCCGGTGACGATTTGAACAAATCTTTCATTATAAATCTTGATATTTATGAAGACTTCAATCTAGAAAAAAAAATGGCTTCACTTCCTGTCTCAAGAGGACGCGTGTATATTTTTGGCGCCTGTTTCAAACATTCACTGAAGTAATACAAATATTAGTCGAGTGTTAGCAGACGACATCTCACTCCCGCCCACACAGACACAATCCTTTGCTACGACACCCCTCCCCTTTCTCTTTGCACCCGTTTTGTCACCCATTGAGTGCCCCCCCCCCTTACAAACTAAAAAGGGCTTACAATTTGAGGTTAGTTCTTCAAAAAGACCTATTCACTGTTTTCTTTTTGTTTGAGTCATCCAAAAGTGAGGCCCTTTTCCCGAGTGTTTCCTGCTGACGTGATCGCTTGTCCTTTTGTAGTGACCACGCGTCTCAACCCCACACGACCCTGTCCGGACACGTCCAGTTGCTGAAAGTGACCGGTGGATGACCATCAAAAGGGAAAAAGCGAGTTTGGCGCCAAATTTTAACAACGGTAGAATTACAATCGTTAACCTTTCTACACTATGAAACTAAGGTTAGAGAACCACCTGTAATATGTACGCTCCAGAGATTACATCCAATGGTGTCCGTTTCTTATTTTTATATTTTACAGACGTTACTTCAAAAAAGAAGATAATTACGTCCTACGTATTCCATGTGTCAATCTAGTCATGCATGTTAATTAATGATTTAAACTTAAACTGTGCTAAGTCGTTTGTTTTCCTAGCTGTTTTATGCAACCCATTTGGTTCTCTAATGGCACTGGGGAATAATACAAGAATGTTTTTTTTTTTAATTTTTGTTTAAATATATTATCGTTGTTATGTTATAAGACGGAAAATAAGAGAAAGGAAAATGGAAAAGAGATAATTTAAAATTAAAACAAAAAAAATATGTATTGGGAGCACAACCTATTCTCATAAGTTAATAGTAAATTAAGAACTATGCTTGATTTACACATCATTTATAACATACGCAGTGATACATTAGTAGATTTGCAGCAGTTTTTCCATTTCTAAGACAAATTTCAAGGAATTCAATCAGTAATAACCATAGCCCTAAATATTCGATTAGGTTATTCTGCTCGTGATTGCTTAGTGTTAAACCGGGGGATCTCGGGTTCGAATCTAGGCGAAGACAGGTATTTTTACGACGCTCCTGAATCCAGCAAACTCTAATAGGTGCCTGATATTAGCTGTGGAAATTTAATTGCGTTTGGTCGTTGTGTTGGCCACATGACACCTTTGTTAACTGTCAGCCATAAAAACAGATGACCCTTACATCATCAACCCTATAGGTAGAGATGTCTGTAAGAGATGCTTCACTTTTATTCATTGTTTCAAGCTTTAGTGTCGCTAAAGTTAATGTTTTCACTTTACATATAATTGTTGGTAAACACATCTACGATTCTCCATTATACACCAATGTTATGCAGATAATAACTTAGTTTCTGAACTCTTATAAAGCCGACTGATACCTTTTGATGTCACACCTGAGCAAAACACCTTTGCAATTGGAGCCTGGTCGCAGACAAAGAGCTGACCACTCCAAGTGACCCGGCCGGCCCTTTCTACCCTTCCCATTTCATTCAAAAGACCAGACAAGAACAAAAGCGGAGGCTATTGTTGCCCTGTTTGCCTTCGGTTAGCGTCCCTCGATGACCAGTGGTCAGCGCTGTCCTCGGCAACTGTCGCTTCGATGACCTGTTGCGGACGATCACAAGCTGCGACAGGTGGGCTTTAGCCGGAGATGACCAGAGCAGAGTGACCGGACAGATGACCACTCCTGCTGTGAAAATAGATAATAGATGCTGCAGAGTAGCACGTTCAATCGGTGTGTGGGGTGTGACCCCCTGACCTGGCCGGACCCAAAAATGACCACCCCGTTTCAAGCTTTCGTAATTACAGATTGGCAAGCTTTTGAAAATCCAGAAGTGGACATTGTATTATTTTCTAATCGTGTGTGTGTGTAAGGAGTGAGGGGTGTGTGTGTGTGTGTGTGGGGGAAACATTTAGTTCAGAACTATCATATTACTTCCCTTTCTTGGAGTACTGGTGGAACATCTTAGCCTAAACACCAGGTGATGTTGGCGTAGCCAAGACTGATGAATTGATGTCACGTTTGTTGAGAAACTGGAATGATGTAATGGTTCTAGATCTAGTGACGCTTGTGATGCGGGACTGTAATACAATACAGAGCTTTAAAAAAAAAATACAAGAGTTAAAAATAACTGAAATGCTTGAACTAGAGTTACAGAAACGGGAATCACGTTCCATCACGTCTTCCCCACCAAGAAAAATGATAATTAATAAGAGAAACAAAACCAAAAAAAAAACTCAAATGAAAACTAGTTGGTTGTTTTTTTTTTGTTGTTGTTTTTTGTTACATCGTTTGCGCGAGCTAAAATAATCAAAATAACTAGGTGAATGGAAAATTTGCATGGAATCCTTATATTGATTATATCATGTGAAAAAACATAGAATTGGGCTTATAAACAGATTTTTTTTTTCCTACAAATCAAACATGAGCATAAATTTGAAATGCTACCTAACCTTAGTTGACCAATATTAAAATATTCGTCCGCTATTTTGGGACCCGTCTACCCAAGAATACATAAAGAAACAAGGAAATTTTTAAAAAAAAAAAGGAAAGGGGAAGAACTGTACATTTACTGACATACCTTTCAATACTGTAATGTTTATTTTTCGATAGCAAATAAAACAAACAATTTTTATAAATAATCATTTTTTAATTAAATAATTGGTTGTTGTTTTTTTAATTGATTTCCGTTTTGTAAAGTACAACAACTAATTGCGCAAAGTTTCAACTTGATCCGAGAATAGGAAGCGAGAGAAATAACGTGTTCAAAATTTGTGCCAGACAGACAGACAGACAGACGGACATGATGAGTTTATATAATTTTTGTAACTATAACAAAAATAAGACAGAGCCGTGAGTAGTGACGTAGCTAGTAATTGGGGGGTCCTGTGGCCTTGACCTTTTTAGGGGCCCCTGCATTTTGACATTCGACATCATGACATGAGATAATGTACTTTATATGCGTCTAAATTCCAATGGATACAGTATTTAAGTAAAATTTTAAACAAAACAAACAAAACCACAAAAAAAAACACAAAAAAAACTACAAAACATTAAGACTATTTTAATGAATAGTACTATACGTATTCTCTAATTTGTTAACTCTTGAGATAATGCAGAAATGACAAATCTCAATTCATGTCGCCTCGCGTTGTGCTTTCTGTGCAGCAAAGGTCATCTATAACATCCTCTGGATCAGCGGTTCTCAACCTTTTAAGCTCGGCGACCCCTTTTTACAATCCCCCACTCTGCCGCGACCCCCCCCCCCCGCACACACACTGCAATAGAGGAATAGACACAAACAATAAACGTTTTTGATGGTCTTTGGCGACCCCTGGCAAATCGCGATCCACAGGTTGAGAACCCCTGCTCTAGATCAATGCTGTCTATGATTGTTTTACTCCACGTGATCAGCAAGATTGCATGGCAGTGGCGTAATATTTAATGTACAAATAATTAGGACATTCATTTGATGGACTTTCAAGTTGGGAGATTTGTAAAAAAAAAAAAAAAAGGATATTCGTATTCAACTTGAGTAGCACATTAATAAAATCACTAAATTTATAGACACTTCGGGACAGAAGACTAAAAAAAAAATTTTTTGCAATCTTAAACTTACAAATACAAAATTAAAACCTATAAAATATTCAGAAAGACACGAAGATAAAGACACATTTCTCGTTCCATATGCTAAACATAATTCGTACAGTGGCTCCTTCTTCTCAAGTGTAGCCTTTTTAGAGCATGGAACGGGTTGCCTGAATCAGCCAAGAAAACCAACATACGTGACTAGGTTGTGGGAGATAAGTGGGATGTAATTATATTCTTATTTTAAGGAACGTATGCAACTTATAAGATAAGACAAGCCTTTCCCTTGTTCATGATACCAAACAAAATAATTAACTACCAATACTTTATTAACTTATTGGTTAATTTTTTTTATTTTCTTTATTGATTCTTGTGTTGTCAGATAAAAGAAATAATCGTGCGAAATTTCAGCTTGATCCGAGACTGGGTTTGGGAGAAACAACGTGCACAAACTTTGTACCAGACAGACAGAGTGAGTTTATATAAGCTTTGTAATGAGATTTCAATTCGTGGAAAGAACAAGTGAAATATAAATACTATAGGAGATTTGCGCAATGTCAAGGACACTAAATTAAACGTCTTTGTTACCAACTAAATTAAACAGAAATGAGCTGTCATTTTATCTACATCTTATCATGTATATGGAAACTTTGTGATCAATGTATTTTTATTACCGCTAGGCGATTGTTCATTTGTTTTAAAATAGGTTTTACGTTTTTGAATGAAAGTCTAATGTTTCCTCCATATTGAACGTATTTTGTGTTTTTGCAGTGCTAAAATAGGCGCAGAAGTTATTATCAACCTAAAAAAAAGGTTATCACCACTTCCTTTATTTTGTACACCGGATACACCAATAAAGCTAGCTATTTATAGTTTTGTCCCGCCATGTATAAATACAATATATTACATTAAGTATCAGTCAATCTTGATGTAAAATTAACTTTTGTCTGACTGAGCTGACCTTTCTTTTCTCCCCTTCTATACTTCATGGCAAGACACATGACATAGAATAGCAGCACCACAGACCTATTTATACTACATCTAGACTGGACTGGAGATCTTTTAACATTACATAAAAAAAATGTGAAAATTTTCAAAAAAAACAAAACAACAACAACAACTTCATCAAGAAGTTGTTTTTTTAAGTAGTTATAAGAAGTCAAGTTGTTTTTTCAATCCTTACCTATGTAACATATAATTTAATGTTTAGATCTAGATCTAGTAGTTGAACATGAAATAGAGGTACACTCTCGTCTCATTATTATTATTTGCAATTTTTAAATACATAATCTAGAAAGATCTAGGTAATCAATCTATTACAATGTAAAATGTACATAAGATTATTTCGATCTAGGATTTTCGAAACATTATCACAATGGAAACTAACAGGAAATGGATTTATTTCATAAATTTGCGTGAATCTATAGTTCTGTGATTAATTGCCCATTCTATTGAAGAAAAAAAATCCGCAAAATGGTATAGCTTTATTTCTAAACTTTAAAAACTAAAGATCATTACTTTTCTAAGACATAAAAGATCGATTTTCCTTACAGCTTGAAAAAGAGGTGTTACAATCTATCTATCTATCTATCTATCTATCTATCTATCTATCTATCTATCTATCTATCTATCTATCTATCTATCTATCTATCTATCTATCTATCTATCTATCTAGCTCTATATATATATAGGTCTGTGATTTGATCGTTATCTGTTAAGAATTTATTGTTTCCGCTTTTCAGTCTAGCTATAATGTATATAGGTCTGTGAGCAACACTAGGAAACAATAGTTAGCGAGAGAAGGTTAACAACATAAAAGGAAACTTTACAATTCATGAATTGTTTACAATCTCCGCCTCTTTATTTCTATAAACAGGAACTTAAACTTTAAAGAAAAGGGGAAAAAAAAGAGATTCTTAATGCACCATTTAAAGTTAAAATAAATAAATAGATTTCACGGTCTTCTGAATACCAGGGCGCCTGCAAGCTCGCGTTGCGCCCTCTTTCATTCAGCCTAGTTCTTCTCGCAATTTATACAACGCCACCTTGTCACAGAAATGGGTGCAACCAGTTTCTTCTCCCGATTCATTCATGACTTCTCGCTTCAGAGCAGACAAGAGCGCCCTACAATCATGCCTCCCCCCTTCCTCCTCGTTTTCCGCCACCCAGCGTAAGAACACACACACACATTCACTAAATTGGGGGGGACAATGAGATACATTGTAGGCAGTCGACTCGACTATAAGTCCCGCACTGATTGAACTGCTTAGTAGGACTTCAAGCGAGTAATACGTCGGCGAGGCATTATTGACGCGAAATTAAAAAGCAAAGCGCAGGGGCAGGAATTCATAATAGAACACGAAAACAATAACAGAAATCTTTTTAAGCATAGCAAGTCTGAAGTGCGGCAAAAATATTGTTGAAGAACATTATCCAGACGTCTAGGGACCGCATAGTTTTATTTTTTTGGTGTGTTATTACTATTATTACTTAAAGGGAGAGAAAAAAAAAGCATTGCTACTCTTAGAACTTTTTTTTTTTTATTGCCCTTATCATTAATTCCCTTTGAGTATTTTTTGGGGTCCATTTGAAAGGAAGAAGGATTTTAAGCGAGTGAATGTCACGCTCGATGAGAAGAGATCTTAGCCCAGAGCGCTGAAAGAGAAGTAGTCTGCGAAACGAACAAGAAACACACACACACAGGCGCGCACATACAATAAGGGCCAACGGTTTTTTTAATGAGATTTCAAGCAAAATGGCAGACGCAGAAATTAAGGCGGAAAAAATACTCCGACCCACCCTCAGTAACGCCTTCCCCGTTAGAATGGCGCCCCATCAACGCCTGCATTGACTCCTGACAATACCACCGTTTGCGCAGGATTATCGTCGGATGTAATGTCATGAGTCAGACCTGCCTACTTCAATTTATTGTCGCACAAGAACTGACGTCAGTCATGCGCTGTGACGTCGGTCAGATGGCGTCAGTCATTTTAAAATGTAAAAGAAACTGCCGACATGTCAATGGGCTAAGCTGTAGAGTCAAACTTATAAGAGCTTCAGCAAAAAAAAAAATAGATTTCAAGTGCTCGGGTTGGCTAGAGAATATAACCGATCAAGGGAACAGCTTAAGTGTTATCGATTACCAAATTTGTTGATGTGTTCATAAATAGTGGGGGAAAAAACTCACTTAAACATTTGAATAATCCAAACAAAAATTTCTGCGTCTGCCATTTTGCTTGGAATCTCATTAAAAACGTCAGACTTTACATTGTCACGTGGGTAGTATGTAGCACTCCAGTGAGATTAACATTTATTACTAGAAAGATATTCACATAGAATATAAAGAAACAGACAATTCATTTAGTTTCGGTGTATAGTACGCCGCGAAAAGCAATGCGCCTGCTCGCGTAATGACGTCAGTTATGCGCATGTGACGTGGAGAGAATGACGCCAAACATTCATATTACACAACATCACGTTGATTATGTCACATCACGCTTACGTCATACATAAACTTTGACCTTATCTCATTTTAAAATTTGACCTTAACTAGTGAAATATTGCCCTAGCTCAGTGTTTCCCAAACCTTTCACTCAACGGAACACTTCGCACATTCTGAGTATTTAGCGGAACACTTCTCTCGGTATTTAGAGACATTAATTCACGTGGTGGCCTGATAATTATACAAGTAGTTTGTTGAACACCTATTCAGGCCTCTCGGAACCAGGGGCGGACTGGGTGTCAAAATCGGCCCAGGCATTTCTATACCATCTGGCCCATAAATTGTATATTATACAATGGATATTTAATTATGGGTCTACCTGTCCTAAAGAAATCACTATGTTCATGTTAAGTTTGATAATGTATCGATAGCTATATACATGCATAATACATCGCTCAGAGGGCCCCTTTTGTAAGAGAATATTATAAAACCTTTAACAATTTAACACGTGCCTTAGTGACATCCATGAGGCTCTTATCTTATAAAATACAGACGTGATTTCAAAAAAAAAAAAAGATGCTTACTGTGGTCCTACCGGCCCATTCGGGTACCGGCCCACCGGGCATTTGCCCAAATGCCCATATAGCCAGTCCGCCCCTGCTCGGAACACTGGGGTTCATCGCACCACAGTTTGGGAAACACTGCCTAGCTCAT
Organism: Biomphalaria glabrata; assembly: GCF_947242115.1. NCBI lineage: Eukaryota > Metazoa > Mollusca > Gastropoda > Planorbidae > Biomphalaria > Biomphalaria glabrata. The sequence continues at coordinate 28,521,282 of NC_074725.1, read as the reverse complement.
TAGAATTTATAGGCGTCGTGGCCAAGTGGATTAGCTTTTGACTTGCAAACCAAAAGGTATTCGAGTTCGAGTCTCGGTGAAGACTGGGATTTTTAGCTTCGAGATTTTTTAGGGATGCTTCCGAGTCCAGCTGATTTACGGTGGGACATTAAAAGCGGATGGTCGTTGTGCTGGCCACACGACACCATTGTTAACCGTAAGCCATAGAAACGGATTATCTTTACATCGTCTGCCCCTAAAGATCGCAAGGTCTGAAAGGAATGCCTAATTAAAAATATGAACCAAAACGGTCACCACTTTTTACCAATGAGATGGACTGCGTTTTTATTTGCGCACAATATAATGTAGTGTAGACTGCAGTGAGAGGCTTGACACTGTTAACTATGTGAGTAGACGGGCAAAAAATAAATTGGGCATGGTTGGCGCAGCAGGAGGGGGCAAGTACTATGGGCATGTTTGGCGCAACAGGAGGAGGCAAGTACTATGGGGATGGTGGTGAAGAAGGGGGCAAGTACTATGGGCAAAGTTTGGCGGGGCAGGAGGAGGCAAGTACTAATTACGAATGAGATAATGCGGTTATGAAAGTAACACTGACCTCTTGGAACAGGTGTGAGTGGCATGTGATGACGAAACGGTGTTTTTGTGTCGACGTGACCTGAAGAGCAGTAATGGTTTCCAGGTCAGGGAGGTCATCTCACACGATTGGTCAGTAGCACCAGAAACTGGTCATTTCGCCTGCACCTTACAAGCAACTGGTCCTGATTCAAAAGTCAGTTTAGAAAAGTTTTCTTATTTGTCAAAGTTCCACTTTCAGACCTTGCGATTTAAGGGCAGATGATGTTAAGGTCATGTTTCTTTGGCCAACGGTTAACAAGGAGTCATGTGAGCAATCGCATTTGTTTTCCTCAACTAAGGTCAGGTAGACATTAGAATTGGATGGACTCAGGGGCGCCCTAAAAATCCCGAAATTCAAAATCTCAGCGAGATTTGAACCCAGCACTCCAGGCTCAGAAGCTAGGCGCCTAACCACTCAACCTTTGCACCCTATTCTGCGTTGTGAGTGTATTGATATGCTCAAATTTCGGAATTTAGCAATAAATGTCAGCAACAAAAACTGATTTACGGTATAAAACAGTTTGCATAATTTTATTATTTTTACGTTTGAAGAGTGAGTTGTTCAAGTCCGAACATTCATTTTCGATTAAACACATTTATCTGACATTTCCATACATTTAATTACAAATAGAAGAAGAAAAAAAAAGCAAAGCTACAAAGAGAGTTTGTGTAGAAAGATAAACTCAGAATCGGACCCAAGTGGTCCGCTCAGGCAGTTAAATAGGATGGTTTCGATATGTTTAACTTGACTATCAGAAGTTATGAACAACAGACTAGTGTGAATCAAGTCTTGGACTGATGTTATTGAATGAGTACCTAATTAAAACTTTTACGATATGGCACTATGCCGTGCATGGCGCTTTTATAATATTAAACACTACTACAATGAAACATTAAAAATTGGTCTTATATACATCCTGAATGCAATCTTTATCTTTGAAAATTAAAGTACATATTTATTTTTGACCACATGACACCTGGCTCGTTAACCGTTGGCCAAAGAAACAAATGACCGTTAGCATCATCTAGCCCAGTGATGCCCAAAATCCGGCCCGCGGGCCAAATCCGGCCCGCGTCTTGGTTCTATCCGACACGCCGAAATGTCGGCATGAAGCGTAGACCCCCCCCCCAAGATTTTTTTAAAACAACGTTAGGGCCCTCAATTTTTCTTTACTTGATTGGCTCCAAGACCTTTAACATTAGTGCGTTTATGAAATGGGAATCTATCAGAAAAATGATCGGATCTTACCTTCTTGTGGAGCATGATAATAAGCCAACATATTCAATTAGTAAATACAGCGTGGCTTTTAAAATAAAAATAGCAACATCTAAACGTCATTAGGAAACAAAAATGACGTCATTCTTGGTTTGAGCCTCGAATAAAAAGGTTGTTAGACTACGCCTAGAGATTTTAGGATCGATGGTAATATTTAGCAAAAAGACACGAGAAAATTAGTCGTTCGTAAAGGTATCTACAATGTCGCTCATACTTTAAGTAGAGAAATTAAGCCGTTTTCTGAAGCGTGAAAAAAACAACAACACACCAATTCCTGAATGTAAGTAGGCCTACTAGATCCATGTGTTTCTAATCAACTAGTTATCAAATTTAGGTCAATTTCATTTCTTTTGTGTCCGTTTTCGTTCACGTGGCCCGCGACACGAGTGTCAGAAATTAAAATGGCCCGGAGGTCGAATTAGGTTGGGCATCACGGATCTAACCTATAGATCTCAAGGTCTGAATACTAATGCATGCCAGTTGTGTTGTTTTTGTTTCTTTTTCACCACTGCCCTTTTAACCAACTTTTTGTTTCCAAAACTGTCCCATCTATCTATCTATCTATCTATCTATCTATCTATCTATCTATCTATCTATCTATCTGTCTGTCTATCTGTCTATCTATCTATCTATCTATCTATCTATTTATCTTTCTATCTATCTATCTATCTATCTATCTATCTATCTATCTATCTATCTATCTATCTATCTATCTATCTATCTATCTATCTATCTGTCTATCTGTCTGTCTATCTATCTATCTATCTATCTATCTATCTATCTATCTATCTATCTATCTATCTATCTTTCTATCTATCTATCTATCTATCTATCTATCTATCTATCTATCTATCTATCTATCTATCTATCTATCTATCTATCTATCTTTCTTTCTATCTATCTATCTATCTATCTATCTATCTATCTATCTATCTATCTATCTATCTATCTATCTACCCACCTTCCTACCTACCTACCTACCCACCTATCTATCCACCCATCCATCCATCCATCCATCCATCTATCTATCTATCTATCTATCTATCTATCTATCTATCTATCTATCTATCTATCTATCTATCTATCTATCTATCTATCTATCTATCTATCTATCTACCTACCTACCTACCTACCTACTTACCTACCTACCTACCTACCTACCTACCTACATCTCTACCTATCTATCTAATCTATCTATCTATCTATCTATCTATCTATCTATCTATCTATCTATCTATCTATCTATCTATCTATCTATCTATCTATCTATCTATCTATCTATCTTTCTTTCTTTCTTTCTATCTATCTATCTACCTATCTATCTATCTATCTATCTATCTATCTATCTATCTATCTATCTATCTATCTATCTATCTATCTATCTATCTATCTATCTACCTAACTATAACTATCGATATTGGAAATCCTTGATGATTCTATGTATGGCTCCTTCTGTCCCTAAAGACAATAGATGCACAAAGATGAATCGCTAGTGTAGATGGCTCCTCTTTCAGCCATCCAGAATCTGCTATTTGCTCATTCTGGAACAACACATTTTCCCACAGTTTATCTATGAAAATAAATGTTTTATGGCTATCAGGAGAATTAATGAACTTAATGAATCCGGCGTTGTATAATACTCGTAAAAAGGGTTTTCGGTTATGCACCGCCCCCCCCCCCATCTGTATTCCTAGTGGTCACCCATACTGGCCATCATATTAACACCGGCCCCCCATCTGTATTCCTGGTGGTCGCCCATACTGGCCATCATATTAACACCGGCCCTCCATCTGTATTCCTGGTGGTCGCCCATACTTGCCATCATATTAACACCGCCCCCCATCTGTATTCCTGGTGGTCGCCCATACTGGCCATCATATTAACACCGCACCCCCATCTGTATTTCTGGTGGTCGCCCATACTGGCCATCATATTAACACCGCCCCCCCATCTGTATTCCTGGTGGTCGCCCATACTAGCCATCATATTAACACCGCCCCCCCCATCTGTATTCCTGGTGGTCGCCCATACTGGCCATCATATTAACCCCGCCCCCCCATCTGTATTCCTGGTGGTCGCCCATACTGGCCATCATACTAACACCGCCCCCCCCCATCTGTATTCCTGGTGGTCGCCCATACTTGCCATCATATTAACACCGCCCCCCATCTGTATTCCTGGTGGTCGCCCATACTGGCCATCATATTAACACCGCACCCCCATCTGTATTCCTGGTGGTCGCCCATACTGGCCATCATATTAACACCGCCCCCCCATCTGTATTCCTGGTGGTCGCCCATACTGGCCATCATATTAACACCGGCCCCCCCCCATCTGTATTCCTGGTGGTCGCCCATACTGGCCATCATATTAACACCGCCCCCCCATCTGTATTCCTGGTGGTCGCCCATACTGGCCATCATATTAACACCGCCCCCCCATCTGTATTCCTGGTGGTCGCCCATACTGGCCATCATACTAACACCGCCCCCCCCCCCATCTGTATTCCTGGTGGTCGCCCATACTGGCCATCATATTAACACCGTCCCCCCCCCCCCATCTGTATTCCTGGTGGTCGCCCATACTGGCCATCATATTAACACCGCCCCCCCCCCATCTGTATTCCTGGTGGTCGCCTATACTGGCCATCATATTAACACCGCCCCCCCCATCTGTATTCCTGGTGGTCGCCCATACTGGCCATCATATTAACACCGGCCCCGAATCCTTCATTAGAAAGTCCATTTTCGGAAAGCCAAGAGTTTTCCACTCTTACCAGTAAACCTTTAATGCTGGAACTGTGTATGCTGCCTACAAAATGTAGATTTAGATGTTTGCACCCAAATTACATTTAACCCCCAGACTTTGGGTGGTGACCAAAAAAAAAAAAGAAAAGGGCCAGACTTATTAGTGCAACCCATTCATCCGGCTAAAAATAGCTAATAAGGTAAAAGTACGCCGGATACTAAAAACTGTACTGGTCAGATAATCTCATGACCTAACCCTTCCTATGCATTATATAAAGTGCAGAGACGTGTATACGACATTTGTATCAACGAACATAAATGTTCCCTCCCACCCTTTTTGCAAAGCGTATATCAACTCACTCCGTCTGTCCGTCTGTCTGTCTGGGACATATTTGGAACACGTCATTTCTTCCACTTCCCATTCTCGGATCAAGTCGAACTTTACGCAACTAAAACATTGTTTCTAACAAAAACAGAAACAATTTTCAAAATTAACTAATTAATTAATTAATTAGTGGTAATTAATTAATTTTGTTTCGTATCAAAAAAGGGAAATAGATCTTACATTATTGGTGTATGGAAATAAATCTTACGTTATTGATATATATATCAATATATATGCTGACATTAAACGTATGTCCATCGTATCTGACTTGTGGTCATCTGTCTATCGATGAACTCAATGTGATGGACTGGCCAAATAAAAAGGGGGTGGGTGTTGTTCATCTCTACCTCTGGAGATATACCCGAACAGCTAGACAGACGTCTGGTCAGCGTGACGTAGTCAAGGAACATAACACCTTAACATGCTAACTAACCCACTCAAAGGTCAGGACAAAATTTTAAAAAAATGTGCCAGCCATTGCTGCTCTGTATGTAAAGCACATTTATAATGTAAAGTTTCGTGTCTATTTATATTGACAGGCCGTGTCTTTATAATAAAAGATGTTTGGTGCATATATATATATATCATGGGCGTAGCCAGGGGGGGGGGGGTTTGGGGTTCAACCCCCCCCCCCCCGAAATGAAATCCCCCCCCTGGGGGGGGGGGGGGTCGGAATTTAGTGACTGATTTTTTGCTTTGATTTTGTTTATTTTAGGTGAGATTTTAATACTAAACCATCACTTGCCCCAGCACAACCAAAGGGGTTTTGAGTTTAAAACCCCCTACCGGGGGTTTTGAGTTTAAAACCCCCTACCAGGGGGGGGGGGTTCGAGTTTAAAAACCCCTACTAGGGGTTTTGAGTTTTAAACCCCCTACCTGGGGTTTTTGCAGTTAACTCCCCCTCTTCTATAAAACAAAACAAAACAAAAATGCTAACGAAAATCCCCTAATTCCAAGAGCACAGTTAAGGGAGATTTTGATTTTAAAACCCCGTCTAAAATTTACGATAAACCCCCACTTTAATATAAAAAAAAAGCTAATTACGCACTCAAAATGTTATGAGCGTAGCTAAATGGGTTTTGACTCAGTTTTGAGTTTAAACCCCACTTCAGCGGGGTTTGAAGGTAAAAACTGCCTCTTTAATAATAAAAACAAAGCAAATTATACACTCAAAATGTTATGAGTGTAGTCAAAGGGGTTTTGAGTTTAAACTCCCCTCCATTGGAGTTTGAAGTTAAAAGAATAACTCTTCAATATAAGTAAAAGAAAATTACTTACTCCAAAATCTATGAGCGTAGTCAAAGGGGTTTTGAGTTTAAGTTTGAGGATAAAAAATACATCTTCAGTGTAAGAAAAAAAGCAAATTACGCACTCAAAATGCTATGAGCGTTGCCAAAAGGGGTTTTGAGTTTAAACCCCCATTCAGAGGGGTTTGATGCTAAAAATACATCTTCAATATAAAAAAAAAGCAAATTACACACTAAAATTATTTGAGCGTAGCCAATCCAATCGGGGGTTTTGAGTTTAAACCCTTCTTCTACAGATGGCTTTTTTTTTAAAGTTTAAAACCCCTCCAGATGGTTTTGAGTTTAAGATCCCCCTACAGTGCATTTTGAGGTGGAAAACCCCCAACAGAAGATTTTGACGATAAAACTTCTCTTTTCGATATAAAATCTAAAGCAAACTACAGTCACTTAATTCCAAGAGCGTATTCAAGAGAGTTACACATTTTTACCAGTGGCAGGGCTCCATTAATAAACTGCAGTGAATAGTCATCTACCGAAATCGAAAAACACTAAATGTAGCTCAACAAAGATGGCTAAGACAGATTTTAGCAGTCAGTTATAGAGATCAGGTCTAAATCAAAGCCGAACTGGGAGTCGACCCCTTAGTAAGATTGTGAGAGAGCGACGCATGAGGTTTGCGGGACATGTTCTCCGACAAAATAAATTACGCAGAAGAAGAGTTGCAATGATATCCTAGTACAACTTTACGCCACTCATTCATGGAGGTCCTCATGGTAGGTGGAAAGAGGCTTCCGACATTACCAGTAACAGATTTTTATGGAAACAGCTTGACGTCAAATGCTCCGAACGGAGCAGGAGGGTCTAAGTCAGTAAGCATAGCACATAAGGTTTTTGAAATGCAGTGTAGATACCCCAGAATATGCATTTTGTTTGCTTTCAATACCAGAAATAGTGCTTGGCGGCTGGGCTTCGCCCAGCGCTGGGGGAGCTCCTAGCGCTCCCCCAGACCCCCTTGCTACTAAATGGCGGGGAGTCTACAATTTTATGGAAACAGCTTGATGGCAAATGCGCCGAACGACGCGGGGGGGTCTAAGTCAGTAAGAATAGCACATTAGGTTTTTGAAATAGAACTTTTTAATAGCAGGAAAATGCACTGTAGATACCTCAGAATATGCATTTTGTTGGTTTTCAATATCAGAAATAGTGCGTGGCGGCGGGGCTTCGCCCCGCGCTGGTGGAGCTCCTAGCGCTCCCCCAGACCCCTTTGCTAGTAATGTCGGGGAATCTACAATTTTTCCACTAACTGGTGGAAGTACCTATTCTAGAGCACAATAAAAGTCTTCCGAAAGAATGAAGGGTCAGAATGTAATAAAGATTATGTGCACACAAACACACACATAAATACATTTTTTTTACGCGGGGGGGGGGGGGGGGGGGGTCGGGGGGTCGGGAGAAAAAAAATTCACCCCCCCCTAACCCCCCCCCCCCCCGAAAAAAATCCTGGCTACGCCCATGATATATATAGGCCCTATTTTTAAGCACATTATTATGTTTTAATACAAGGTTACAAAGACAGTTTATGTGGAAACACAAACTCAAATTCGGCCCCCGAAGTGGTCCACACAGGCAGGTAAAAAGACAGGTTTCAATCTTTTTAGAAAGAATATCAGAATGAAATTTTATCACAGGTTAATGACAGAGAAGAATGGAGAAAGGAGGTTGATCGATCTTATTTAGTGCCCCAACAGTCTAGCAGACCAAGACCAAGGGATTGGTGAATATAAAGTCTTATAATGATTATCTAATCGATCTAATTATAATGTAAAGGGTCAACCAAGCTCTTATTTAAGGCTCAAGAAAAAACAAATTCCTTTAGTTACATGTGTTATAGTGTCTCTTGCCGCACTGTTGTTCACGCGAATTTATTCCCTACTTATTAATTGTTGTTTTAAATTATGTTCCTCTCATATGCAAATTAAAGAGTTGTTTTATTTTTGTCATTAAAAAAAAGTGATTTTTTTTTTTTAATGTAGTAGGACCAAGCTACTATGACACAACTTACTTAACTTAGCAATACATTTGTTTAAAAAAATTGACAAAAAAATCGAAAACCGTTTGCATAAACGTGTTAAAAACAATGTGCATTACCTCCCGTGTTGGTTGCGATTAATAGTGGAGAGTTGTAAAAGTGGTGTATATTTATGGTAAATAAACTGCTTGCATAGTTGATTTTAATAATTAAATATTTCGCTTTCAGTACTTTGAAAGGTCTAAAATATCATGACGTCGGATTTTCACTATTTTTCTAGTTTACGAGATCTAAACGGGACGGACGGACGGACAGACAGACCATACAAAATAGCCCTCCCTTTGGGGGGAGACCACTAATAAACGTTAATACATTCTATAACAGACATAAATGGAACGAGTACAACCTATACTTTTAGTGAAAAAAAAAGGCCGAATATTGGGTACTTTTGGGTACCTGACTTAAGTCTGGAAAAATAAAGGTGGTTGCGCTGGCCTGACTATTTTTATTTAAATAAAGTTAAACAATATATAGTATAATAAAGTTTCCTTTTCAGATCTTGTGATCTATGAGGCAGATGACGTAATAGTCATCTGTTTCAATGGCCCGCGGACAACAAGGGTTCATGTGGCCAACACAATGACTAACCTCCTTTACTTTTCCCAAACTAATGTCAGGTACCCTGGGTGGACTCACAGGCGCCCTAAAGATCCCGAAAGTAAAAATACCAGTCTTCACCAGGATTCGAACCCGGAAGCCAAGCGCTTTACCCCTCAGCCATGGCGCAAGGGAAGTGACTCTTGACACAAATATTTTTAACTTTTTGAACACGGGTTTAATTATGTTTGATCATATCAAATGCTTGCTTAGAAATAACAAATAGACCGTACTGCTTGACTGAACCTAACGACCAGAGAAAATTTAATTTGTAAAAATATTGACATGTATTAATTTCTTGTCGCTTGTTGTCTGCATATTTTACGTTGTAGATTGGAAAAAAAACAAAATAGGAGTAAAGTAATAAATCTCGGGGAGTCTCGTTTACAATAACATCTCGCGGTACCGCCACGGCCTGAAGAAAAATATTCACCGGAGATTTGCAATGAAAACACGAGACTGAGTGGCCTGTAATTGTCTTGCGTACTGCCTGGATGAAAGCTGATGTAAAAGTTTCGCTTTGCAAATATTAGATTTTAATATTTTAATTGCAGGCTAGCGGTCTGGCTTAATCTTGAATCCATCTCAAAGGTCGAGAGACTTCCAAAAGGACATAATTATACTTGGCGCCTTAGGGCGGGGAGATATCTAACGAAAATAGGAGAGGGGAGGGATTTCATCGATGTTGGGTTTTGTTCCTTCTCCTTGTAGATTTTGTTCAGTTGTTTTTCTTTATCCAGTTAGGGGCTGGGGTTAGAGTTAGCGTTTGCAAAAAAAACAGCACATAAGCATTGGAACTAGAAGAGATGAAGAGATGAAGATGAACATATTTGTTAAAGGCTTTAAAAATAAGATTTCAATGAATATTTGGTGAATTCTGGAAAAATATTTGGTGATCTGTAAGGCACTAATTCTCTCTCCCTCTCTCTCTCGTTATTTTTTCTTTTATTCCTTCTTTACTCTCTCTCTCTCTCTTTATCTTTGTCACTCTCTTTTTCTATTATTCCTACTTTTCTCCCTGTCTCTGTTTTTTTTTTCTTATTCATTCTTTCTCACAAATCTGGCTATCTATCTATCTATCTATCTATCTATCTATCTATCTATCTATCTATCTATCTATCTATCTATCTATCTATCTATCTTTCTATCTATCTATCTATCTATCTATCTATCTATCTATCTATCTATCTATCTATCTATCTGTCTGTCTGTCTGTCTGTCTGTCTATCTATCTATCTATCTATCTATCTATCTATCTATCTATCTATCTATCTATCTATCTATATGTCTGTCTGTCTGTCTGTCTGTCTGTCTGCTGTCTGTCTGTCAATCAATCAATCAATCAATCAATCAATCAATCATCAATCAATCAATCTATCTATCTATCTATCTATCTATCTATCTATCTGTCTGTCTGTCTGTCTATCTATTTATCTATCTATCTATCTATCTATTCAGTGGCGTAGCAAGGTACCCGTAGGCCCGGGTTCAAGAACATCTTGGTGGCCCCCCCCCCCCCTCCAACCAATAACACTAATTTAGTGTGTGACAAAAAATGAGTAATTTAAATGTAAAGACATTCCAATGTAAAGATCGTTCCTTTTTTTTTTAAATAAGTAATTATGTCATAACGATTGGTTTAGTTAGGACTGCATATAGTTTCTTAAAAGTCAATGTTTTTACTGCTTCTTAACAGAGTTAAACGACTTACAAGCGTTTCAAATGAACAAACAAATGTTCTTTCTAAGTTGTGGGCTCCAACTGGCCTTGAGGCATGGGCCCAAGCGTAATGATCTCCTTCGCGCCATGGTTGCTACGCCATTTGTGGGCTCCTATTGGTCGTGGGCCCGGGCTCATTAAACCCCTTTCGCGCCATGGATGCTACGCCACTGACTAGTAGGCTACTGCGCAGACTGAGACGTTGGTCTCCAGGATCCGTGCAAGTCAGAGAGAGAGACAGTGACAAACAGAGAATGCCCATCGTAGCCAAGTATTAATGTCTCTGAAATCACATAGGTTAAAGAAAACACTTCATAATATTATTATTACTAAATATTACTAATTTTTATTTACATATTATAGGCCCTACTGTCGTTCAAAACGTTTGCTAACTTGATATATTGATAAACATCAACTTACTTCTTTTTAAGTATTTTCAATGTTGGTGGTTAGCGCCCAGTTGTAAATCAATATATTAATTTCAAATACAAATTTGTGTTCGGAGTGTGAGATAAGTATTATTATTATTATTGTGTTTCTTGGCTTTATCGTCATCTGTGATATTAGCTTTATACATTATATTATATTAGTCGAATTAGTGAGAACCTTTCTAGCCATCAAGAGCTGGTATCAAGTTCTTGACAGAAAACACAAACTCACTTTTGTACTCTTATAGGTTAGACCAGTGTTTCTCAAACTTTTTTGTCTGCTGGCACAGTAAACAAACTACAAAAATTTCGCGGCACACCACGAAAAGCAACAGTTGTTTTATAATTTAAAAAAAAACAATAATTTGACCTGTTTTTAAGTATTATATTTAATGTGAAGCGTGTGCCTGTTTTTGAGAGCAAATGCGATCTAATCGAGGCTCCAAAGTCGACAATCAAACTCGCATTTCATCGTCTATTGTAAGAAGTCTCTCTCTTTTCTTAGATTTGATTTCAGTCAGTGCTGAAAATCCAAACTCACAAAACCATGAAGATGCGAATGGAAGAATTATTTTGATTGCTTTTAAACTGATTGCAGGATATAATTGTTGATAGAAATCTAAAACACATCCAGGCTTTTCTCGGCAAAACTTGACTTAAGAACGGCATCGTTGCTTTAAATCAATGAGCTGCTCTTTTTCTTCAGTTGTAAGATTTGTAGCTTCATTGTTTCCAAATGGAGAGCTGACCCATCCCTATTCATGACTTCCAACTGTTAGAAAGTAATGCTGCAATGCTGACTGCAGGTGTTTCAAAGTGTCCAGAATTTTGGGGGTGATTTCTTTATTTGAAGCACATTCATTGTAAGTTGGAAAGCAGTCCTTTCGAGATCTTACTTTGCCACAAAGACAATTTTTCACCAAATGATTTCAGTTTTGATGATGCAATGATGATGGTTTCCGATGGTCCTTGAAGACTTAAATTCAATGAATTTAATTTGTCAAATAAATCAGAGAGAAATGTCACCTTAACCCACCAGATCTCGTCATGAATGGAAAATCCAAAGTCTTTTGTTTCAGCCCCCAAGAATGAAATCAGCTCAGCCTTGAGTTGGATGACACGCTTTAACACTTTTCCCCTGGACAGCCAACGAATGCTGGTGTAATACAGGAGACATTTGTAGTCTGAATCCATTGCTTCAAAAAGTTGTGAGAAAAGTTGGGAATCAAGTGGTCGAGATTTGAGGAAGTTTACAACTTCAATCACTTGATCCAGAACAGACATCAAATATTTCGGCAAAGATTTGAAGGCAAGAGCTTCTCGGTGGATCATGCAGTGAACAACTAATACATTTGGATTTTCTTGACGCAAAAGAGTGACGAATCCCTTTCTATTTCCCTGCATGGAAGGACAGCCTTCGGTGCAAACGCTGACACAGTTTTTCCACTGTAGTTTGAATAGCAAAATGTTTTCGTTCACCACTTAAAAATATCTTCGCCTTTGGTCGTAGTTGGTAAGTCTTTGCAAAATAAGAATTCGTTGACACATTTTTCATTCTTTATGAACCGAATAAAAGCTAGCAGCTGGGCTTTGCCACTAACGTTAGTGGATTCATCAACTTGAAGAGACCACATCAGAGACACTTCATCGTCACTTACGTCGAAGTGTTCGCAGATTTGATCTTGTAAATCTGACGATAAGTCTTCAATTCTGCGCAAAATAGTACCATTTGACAAAGGAACTTTTTTAACTTTTTCGGCGGCATCGGGTCCAAGGATAGTTTCAACAACTATTGCTAAAGCTGGTGCAATGACTGATTCAGCCTCTGTGTGTGATTTCTTGCGTTTTGCTAATAACTGAGCAACCTTATAACTTACAATCAATCCCTTTTCTGGCAGCTTTAGGTAGTTCGTAAGTTTCTTAGCTTGTTTATTTTGTTGAGCCCTGATGTTTTCGAAGTATTCTTTCGGTTGCGCTTTTACAGCTGGATATTTTGTTTCCAAGTGTCTCTTCAATTTGATTGGAACAAGCGCCTCATTCGACAGAGTTGCATTGCAGATCAGACAGAATGGCAATGGAGCATCTTCAGGTCCAGAAGATATGAAACCATATCCGATGCAATCTTCTTTGTACCTTCGTTTGGTTCCTTGCTTTTCATTTAAAGCTTTCTCAGTTTCATTCTTGCTAACGTATTTCTCCATGGATAACAGTGAATGATGCTTATTGGTAATTTGTTACTATTAGTATACACCTACACAATTTACACGAAACAAATCGCTTATTATTATCGTTACCAATTCAAGAACTGCTAAGGCGGCCTACATTTGAGTCATTATAATAATAATATATGTATAGTTGACAATTCCATAACCTGAAGAGCTAACACCCCTTTCCGTCAATATGGAGCGCTCCACTTCTATTACTGGTCGTTGCAAGTGGAGATGTATGTCATCGCAACGTAAAATAAACATTTAATAGTAGATAGACTTGTGTAACGCTGCACGTGTGGCGTTCTGAAAACTCCCGCGGCACACCTGCAAATCTTCGGCGGCACACTAGTGTGCCGCGGCACACAGTTTGAGAAACACTGGGTTAGACTTTCAAACCGATAACAAAAAAAAAAACTTGGAATGGATGGTTTTGAGGTCATACGATGAGAATACTTGAAATTGGCACCGTATTGGTTTCAAAATCAACCAACGCAAGAAGAAAAAGAAAAAAAAACTTGGAATGGATGGTTTTGAGGTCATACGATGAGAACGATTGAGATTGGCACCGTATTGGTTTCAAAATCAACCAACGCAAGAAGAGAAAGAAAAAAAAACTTGGAATGGATGGTTTTGAGGTCATACGATGAGAACGATTGAGATTGGCATCGTATTGGTTTCAAAATCAACCACCGCTGGAATCCGCTGTCGGAATAATTTAAATCGTCACACTCTGAACCTCCAAGAAAACATTTAACATATTGCTGGAACTCAGCCAGCAGCGAGCCCAGAGAACCTCAACGAAAGGAATATATCAAAACACCAGTTTAATAATAGAACAATAATAATGCGATAACAAATATATCACTAGAGGAACCAATAATAGCGGCACTTCTTTCTTGTTTACATCCTAGATTTAATTATTGGACATCTTCGACTTCCTCTTAGCGTGTCTCTGTCCTGTGTCTCATGGTGCACAGTCTCGCACCTAATGTCAGTGCGCAATGTAGAGTCATAACAATATTTATATTTTTGTCCTTGACAAAAATTGATTAGTATAAGGATTGAACCTAGGATTCGTGTGTCTTTAGCGAGACGCTCAACAACCAGTCACTCAAATATGCCAAATCAAATCAAATCAAATATGTGCAGCATTTTATTGTGAAATAAATGATTCAGTCTTTGGTCTTTTACAATGCCTAGATCTGCATGTGTCTAAAATGTTGTTTCTAGAATCTATTTTATTATATTTTCTGAAACATATTGTCAAATCTGACCGAGTGATTTTGCAGATTTTCATCGTATGGCCTCATGACCAATCTACCCGCTGTCTCGCGCCCCCCAGCCCCATCCCACTCCCGAGATGCTATTAATTTCAAATACAAATTTGTGTTCGGAGTGTGAGATAAGTATTATTATTATTATTGTGTTTCTTGGCTTTATCGTCATCTGTGATATTAGCTTTATACATTATATTAGTAGTGATGGGCAAAAGTTAACTAAAAAGTTGCTAACTTTTAGTTTATGTAAAAAAAATTAGTTAAGTCCAAAGTTTAATTTAAAAAAAAAAGTTTAGTTCAAATCCTAGTTTAATTAATTTTTTTTAGTTACAAACTAAAAAGTTTAATTACAAATTTTACAAACTTTTTTAACAGACATACCAATAAATATTTAGATCTATGTAATTTGGAGAATATATGTAATAAATAATAGAGAGGAGAAATAACTAGAGGGTGCACAGGTCACTAGAAAGCCTTTTGACCTTTACCCTATAATGGTCGCTATTCCCGCCAATTCAATGTATTTGAAAGGCGAGAAAAATAAACGTGTTCATTATATTTCTAGCAAGTTTCGCTGCTTGATAAATCCTGATAATTCCTTGCTTCTATTGATCTACATTTTGTTGCTTTTTTTTTTAAACACCAGTGTGTTCCTGTATAGCTGCAGACAAAGAATTTTGCTTTACTATAGATCTAAAAGAAATGTCTACTCTTTCTATTTTATTTTAAAACTTTTTACTAGTAGATAGATCTAGAGTTAGAGTCTAGTGACGTCTAGTCTATTAGTATTAGAATTAGTCTATTACTACTATTAGATCTATAGTCATAATAGTCTATATTTAATTATTTTAGTCTCTTAGTCTTAAGTAGAGTCTAACTCTTAGTAGTCTTAGATATTTATGTAAATTTAAAATTATAAGTCAATAATATAGATCTATTAATTGAAATCTATATTACTTTACTTTATTAGACTAGACTAGAACTATTAGTTTAGAGATTCTACTATTCTAGAATTAGAGTCTAGATTTGATTATTAGATCTAAATATATTATATCTAATTACTTATATATACTAAGACCTAAGATGCATAGATGATAGATCTATAATGACTATAATAATAGACTAACTGTATCTAACTAGATAATAATAGTCGTCACTATACTATTACTAGATCTAATACTAAATTAACTAAATCTAGAGTTCTAGACTAGATCTACTTCTATTATAATTATACTTATATCTACTAACTAGATCTATTAGACTAGATCTAGTATTAACTACTATAGAGTATACAGACATAAATACCCATATCTAGTTATAATCATAATTATCATAATTATAATAATCTAAAATCTCTAGCTAGATCTAGAGTTACTAAGATATCTACTAGAGACTCTAGATTTTAGATATAGTAGTAGTAGTAGTAGTAGGCCTAACTAGTATTTCTTAGATTATTTTTTGATTAAAATATTAATTATTTGATCTAGGTCTAGTAGCTAGATTTAATTCTAGATCCAGATTATGTTTCTGATCATTTCGTTTGCAGAAGATATTAGATCTAGATCCAGAATATTCTAGAATCTAGGTCGAGTTAGAGTGCAGTTTTATCATTACTTCTAAAGGTAATTTATATTAGAACTTGGACAATTACTTCTAATTTCTTTCTATAATAGTATTCTAATTCTAGTGATTCTATTAAGATCTACATCTATCCCATAAAGACATTTAAATCTTGTTTCATGTGCACAAATAAATGTTTATTACATTTTGCTAAAGAGATTGGTTGTGCTTTATATTTTTCATGTTTGGCTGTTTCGTCCTTAAAAAAGGTCAAAATAGTTTGTAAAAGTTTAACTAAAGTTTCTTAGTTTAGTTTAACTAATTTTTTCAATTTGTGATTAACTAAAAGTTTAATTACTTTTTTTTAAGTTCAAACTTAGTTTTAGTTTAACTAAAAAAATTTAGTTTAGTTCCCATCACTATATATTAGTCGAATTAGTGAGAACCTTTCTAGCCATCAAGAGCTGGTATCAAGTTCTTGACAGAAAACACAAACTCACTTTTGTACTCTTATAGGTTAGACTTTCAAACCGATAACAAAAAAAAACAAACAAACTTGGAATGGATGGTTTTGAGGTCATACGATGAGAATACGTGGAATTGGCATCGTATTGGTTTCAAAATCAACCAACGCAAGAAAAGACAGGAAGAAAAAAACTTGGAATGGATGGTTTTGAGGTCATACGATGAGAATACGTGGAATTGGCATCGTATTGGTTTCAAAATCAACCAACGCAAGAAAAGACAGAAAAAAGAAAAACTTGGAATGGATGGTTTTGAGGTCATACGATGAAAATACGTGGAATTGGCATCGTATTGGTTTCAAAATCAATCAACGCAAGAAAAGACAGGAAGAAAAAAACTTGGAATGGATGGTTTTGAGGTCATACGATGAGAATACTTGAAATTGGCACCGTATTGGTTTCAAAATCAACCAACGCAAGAAGAGAAAGAAAAAAAAAACTTGGAATGGATGGTTTTGAGGTCATACGATGAGAACGATTGAGATTGGCACCGTATTGGTTTCAAAATCAACCAACGCAAGAAGAGAAAGAAAAAAAAAACTTGGAATGGATGGTTTTGAGGTCATACGATGAGAACGATTGAGATTGGCATCGTATTGGTTTCAAAATCAACCACCGCTGGAATCAGCTGTCGGAATAATTTAAATCGGCACACTCTGAACCTCCAAGAAAACATTGAACATATTGCTGTAACTCAGCCAGCAGCGAGCCCAGAGAACCTCAACGAAAGGAATATATCAAAACACCAGTTTAATAATAGAACAATAATAATGCGATAACAAATATATCACTAGAGGAACCAATAATAGCGGCACTTCTTTCTTGTTTACATCCTAGATCTAATTATCGGCCATCTTCGACTTCCTCTCTCTTTTAGCGTGTCTCTGTCCTGTGTCTCATGGTGCACAGTCTCGCACCTAATGTCAGTGCGCAATGCAGAGTCATAACAATATTTATATTTTTGTCCTTGACAAAAATTGATTAGTATAAGGATTGAACCTAGGACTCGTGTGTCATTAGCGAGACGCTCAACAACCAGTCACTCAAATATGTGCAGCATTTTATTGTGAAATAAATGATTCAGTCTTTGGTCTTTTACAATGCCTAGATCTGCATGTGTCTAAAATGTTGTTTGTAGAATCTATTTTATTATATTTTCTGAAACATATTGTCAAATCTGACCGAGTGATTTTGCAGATTTTCATCTTATGGCCTCATGACCAATCTACCCGCTGTCTCGCGCTCCCCAGCCCCATCCCACCCCCGAGGTGCTGTCGGTGACAACGTTCAGGAGCCTAACGTGTAGGACAAAAGGTTGGTTGCAACCTAAAGCTAACGAGTTCCTCCTGCCCGAGGGAGAAGAAAAACTCAAAATTCAAACCTCTGCTGCCTCCAGATAAATATGATTTTTTACCGACATTTTAAAGACACCATTTAGTCAGCGCTACTTTGTCGTACGAAATTTTGGCATGTAACCTTATTTCAGTTATGTGTGCTTCTTAAAACAAGATAAATTCTAGGCAGTGCTATTTATTATTCAAGTCTACCTTTGTTCGTCCATCCTCGGTATGAGCGTGAAAAGAACACGTAATGTTGCTGTCTATTTGTTTAAAGTCTAAAACTATAAAATCATAGAGGAGGTAATGTTCACGTCGGATCTATTCAGACAAGGGTTAGCAGGCAGGATCTTTTGCTGTGATTGTAAACTATCTCATTCCAATGTAAAGATCGTACCTTTTAAAAAAAAAAAGTAATTATGTCATAACGTTTGATTCAGTTAGGACTGCATATAAGTAATAGTGTCTTAAAAGTCAATATTTTTACAGCTTCTTAACAGAGTTAAACGACTTAAAAGTGTTTCAAATGAACAAACAAATGTTCTTCCTAAGTGATGGGCCCCCAACTGGCCTGAGTCATGGGCCCAAGCGTAATGATCTCCTTCGCGCCATGGTTGCTACGCCACAATTGTGGGCCCCCATTGGTCGTGTGCCCGGGTTCATTGAACCCCTTCGCGCCATGGATGCTACGCCACTGTATCTATCTATCTATCTACCTATCTATCTATCTATCTATCTATCTATCTATCTATCTATCTATCTATCTATCTATCTATCTATCTATCTATCTATCTATCTATCTATCTATCTATCGAACCAACAAACTATCTATCTATCTATCTATCTATCTATCTATCTATCTATCTATCTATCTATCTATCTATCTATCTATCTATCTATCTATCTATCTAACCAACAAACTATCTATCTATCTAACCAACTATCTATCTATCTATCTATCTATCTATCTATCTATCTATCTATTTATCTATCTATCTATCTATCCATCTATCTTGGATTATCAATCTATTTATCTTTTTCTTTACAAATCTATACAATGTGTATGTACCTATGTATGCGTGTATTACGATTATGGCCTCGTAAAAGCGGAGATAACTGCTTCTATTTTGTCATTAAACAATCAAAAAACAAAATTTCTAATTGTGTGGATCTAATTCTCCACTGAACGACGCCATTGGGCGCCAGGTTATGGCATTCCCGTCTATTGAAAATAAGAAATAAAGGGAGCCTTTCGTAGGTTTTGAGGGGGGGGGAGCTAGCGCCCTGTCGTATATCTACGTGTCTAACAAACGTTTCTCTTTCTTTCCGCGCTGTTCTTGCAAAAAAAAATCTCTCGGCATTCTTGCCTTTTGAGTTGGCGCCCTCTTGTCGATCTTTAGGTCTAAATCTCTCCCTCATTTCCCCCCCCCCGTCAACGCCCCCTCCCCCTCCCTTTTTAAAAGTCTTGCACGAAATGCACCCAAGCATGACCTCCATTAGTGAAGCTGTGCGCGGGACCACCGGAGAGTTTAAGCAGACGTGAATGTTGACCAATTGAAATGCATGTCTTTCCACTTCCGCGTCTCTCCGCCATGACACTGTGATTCAAGAATTGAGATATCATTCTTTTGTTTTTAACTCTTTCTCTCCTAACAGACGCTACCAGCGTTGATTCCACCAGAATGTGGTAAATAATTACGGAGAGAAAGAGTTAATGCGTACGCACTTTTGTCCCATATCGTAAGGACGATTGCTACAAGCTGTTGATGTTTTCTATTTGTAAAACTTATATCAACTCACTCTGTCTGTCTGTCTGCCAAAAAAAATTGTGTACAGGTTATTTCTCCCACACCCATTCTCGGATCAAATTGAAACTTTGCACATCTATTCATTGACATAAACATGAATCGATTTAAATACGTAACAAATTAGAAGATTTATTCCTGGTAATTCATTATTTTGTTAAATAGCATCAAGGGAAACTAATACTTCAGTGTTCGCATATATGGCTAAATTTGTTGGGTTTAGTCCCCTTAAATAATTGCTAATGCTATTTCTCCCTCACGCATTCTTCGATCAAGTTGAGACTTTAAACAATTATTTAACGGTACCTAACAAAAAAATAAATCAATTAAAAAAATACTCAACAAGTCAATTAATTATTGGTAATTAATATGTTTTTGATATTGAATAAGGGAAATAGCTTGTACATTATTGGTAGATATAGTTTTAAGAACGGAGTTCTTCCCCTTTAGATACGCTTTTTTTTCTTTAAAGATTTTTTAAACAGTTTTTTCTCTGCCTATAAGCCAGTTGAAGCGAGAGTTTAAAGTCACGTGGGTAGGAAGCTGGCGCAGTTTTGGCGTTAGAAGATCACGTGATTTCATCTATTAACGTAAGAGACACGCGAATCTAGTCATTTGAGTGTAGGGAGATAAAAAAAAAGAAGACCCCCTTCATCCCCCCACGCCCCAGTTACGTTTTCGGACTACATGCAGTTTTAAGATTTGACCCAGTGACATCGAAGGTGGCCCAAATTCCCACCAATCCAATAAATAACCTCACACGTATGTTATCTGTTAGATCGACTATTCGACTGCCCGGTTCAGTCGAGTTAGCGATACGCGTGGGTGGATGGGTCAGAGAGCAATTGATCTGATTACCAGCATGAAGCATGAAGTAGTGCACTGATTGCGATCTCTGGACATTCTTTGGTGGAACCTAGGCGTGATTGATGCTTTTGAGGAAGAAGAGAAAGAGAGAGAGAGAGAGAGAGTGGGTTAAAAATAAATACAACGATTAAAGAGATACAGAAAAGAGAGTGTATGAGAAAAAGAGAAAACGCAAAAATAGAGACAAAAAGAGAGAGGAAGTAAAAAAGAGAAAGTAGAGAAGGCGAAAGAGCAGTCAAAAAAAAAAAGTTCAGTATTTATTTTGGACTTCAGATAGATAGATAGATAGATAGATAGATAGATAGATAGATAGATAGATAGATAGATAGATAGATAGATAGATAGACAGATAGATAGATAGATAGATAGATAGATAGATAGATAGATAGATAGATAGATAGATAGACAGACGGACAGACTGACATGCATACAGATGGATAAATAGATAGATTGCTCAGTTTATATTTTCAAATATACGGACATTACATGTAGAGCTAAAATAAATTATAAACCTAATCAAAGGGAAATAACAATTTTATCGCCTGCTTCTTTGTTTTCCAAATTAATGTAGTAATAACATATCTTATTTAGAGAGAGAATAATTTTTTAAATTAAGGAAGCTATATATGAGGCGCGATTTATGGTCTAAGGCTTAAATTACGTAAGACTGTTAAGGATATAGCTGTTATGGATAAGGCTATACGGCAAAAAATTAAGGATAAGCTAAGGTAAGGGATAAAGCTAAGTTTATGTATACAACTGTTAAAGATATTGGGATAAGGATATAAGGGATTAGGCAAGGTCAAGGATAATGCTAAAATAATGTTGAGGCTAAGAATTAGGTTACGGTCAAGTATAAGATTTTGACGCTGATACTTAAGGCTAACATTAAGGCTAAGGTTAGGGGTGTAAGTCTTTGGAATTTCAGGCTAATCCAGATTAGACACACATTTCTACCCCCAAAACAGTTTTTCGATTGCTTGCTGGATGGCGAAATCCAAAGGGAAAACTCCACTATGTGTTTAAAAAGAATAAATTCAACGGGTTCTTAAAGTCAAGAGATGCGGGCAAATGTTTCAGTATTTGAGTCCAAGCAAAGAATTGTTCGAGCGTGCTCAGTAGAGATATAGACGCATAGGAGAGTCTTCGAGGCATCTAGTGTAAGCTGGGTGTATCCTCGGG
Source organism: Biomphalaria glabrata (assembly GCF_947242115.1). NCBI lineage: Eukaryota > Metazoa > Mollusca > Gastropoda > Planorbidae > Biomphalaria > Biomphalaria glabrata. Next base: position 28,499,417 of record NC_074725.1, on the reverse strand, counting down.
CTTTTTTTTTTCTTTTATAATCCCCGCATCTTAAGGAAGCTTTCGGTCTAACTAACGTAAAAAAATAACTAGGTCTAAAAACTGTCACTGGAGTATCCATGGGACAAGGCGGGGTTGGCCAATGGTCCATTCTCCGCCATCCACAGAGCTCTCCAAATGAAAACTATTTTGCAGTAGAAAGCTTAAAGTGGACTGTGCCCTGGGTATGCCCTGTGGAATCGTCACATCCTGGATTTAGGCCCATTCACGATATGCTGAACAACTGAAGAGAACAGCACACTATTTTTCCTTGGCACAGTCTGCAAAAGAGCTGACAGCTCAGCAGCAGCTGGCTAGAAGAAGAATAATAGGCAGCACATGTGCTCGCCAAGCTGAAGACACTCAAAAGGCGCTCGCTAAGCTGAAGACACTAAAAGGCCTTTCGCTGAATCTTAGAATAGAAAAAAAAATACTTGTTACTTCTACAAAAAAAAATAATTAAAAAATACAACAACAAAGCTTATATTAAGTGTATCAATTAGTTTTGATAAGTCATGTAATTAAATTTGCAATAAGCCTCACACGACAATCTATAAATCCAGCTTATACCATCACTTCAGTTAAGTAGCATTTCTTTCCCTTGTTTGAGATACTAAACACATAATTTATTACCAATCGTTCGTTTATCAACTAATTGGTTAATTTCTTTGTATTAATTCTTGTGTTGTCAGGTAAAAGAAATAATTGTGCAAATGTCAACTTGACCAGAGGTTGGGGTGTCAAAGAAATAGCATGTACAAACTTTTGACCTGACAGAGTTGATATAAGCTTTGTAAAAAATAAAACATATTTGCGTAATATTTAATATTTAATGTAAAAAAACACTCATTTGGGGGCTCCCCTGGGGGCCAGGGGATCGTTTTAAATTCTCCCCTTCCCTCTCTCCCCACCCTAGCTACGCCCCTGAGGCTAACCTAGCTTTAGTAGAAATGAATAGCTTCAGAAGCTTGATGACACTTCAGTATAAAACTTCTCTCAACAATTTTTACTGGATTGGACAAATTTCAACAGTACAGAAGCAAAACTTGCCTAAAAAAAACAGCTCTCAAAGTTGCCTCTCGATTGACTTCGGCGGATCCGACACTTTATTCGTCGCAGACGACATAACGCATATCTACTTCCGCCGGAAAATACTGGACCATCAAATCCTCAGAGCTAGTGCTTGAATCATAGCAAAAGTATGAAGGAGAATCTTAAGGAAATAAAATTACTAAAAGAGAATAAAAAATGACACGAAATTTCACAATACTTTGGGCAATTTTCTCCCACCCACCTTACCCAAGCGCCGCCTCTGTCACTCTGTCAGTTCGTTGATTTAATAACACTAAAAAAAAATTCTCACGCCACTCAGATAAATGAAGATTTCATTGGTTCAATCTCGATTGAGTGTGATAGGAATGCGGTCTTTTGTTATCGCGCCGTGGATTGGGCAATCCAGTTGAGGGTGCATGATGTCACCGGGATATAAATAGTCCGACTCCCACATGCTGCATTATGTTTTTGTTTCTTAGAGGTCATAAGAATAACTTAAGAGTCAATGTCCCATAACTCTTCTTGGCCGACTGTGGGAGAGCTCTAGGAACACAGATTTGCGAAGGAAGTATTGGAGGCTCTCGAAAATGTTTTTAAAAAATCACATAAAATCTCTAAAGTTATAAACATCTTTCATTTAAATAAAATAAATCATTAGCTGCTATGAAAATATGTATTCATTGACCAATGGCGAACAGAACAACGGCTTACAAATTTTGTTTACAAACAAACGGTTTACAAACATTTGGTTTAACATAGTTCTTCTCTGTAATTGTCCAAAGGGTCGAATCAAAGACTCTTGGAATTCTAGTATCCTGGAAGCGCTTCTCCATCTGAACCATTGTTCTGTCTGGGAGGCATAAAAGCTGATGCTATTTGTTACAAACCTATTAGTGATGGCTCAAGAAGCACGGGTTAGAGGCGAGGCCGGCGGCCGATCACACCGGGGAAACTCCCTCACATTCCTTCTATGAGCCACAACACCTTGAAAACCGCCCCTTGAGGAACGAAGTGTGGATAGTGACATGGTTAGGGATCTCCCTCATACGCGCCAGTGCAATGGGCTCTATTTTGATGCTGTATTGGCCAAACACTTTGCTCTAACGACAGTCTCGTTGAGGCTGAGAAGCATTGCCCAGGTTTTAACAAAAAGTGGGCAGACGTGAGAATGGGCGTACATGCTAATGATTTAGAAACGAACGGTTTAAATACACACGAATTAAAGACAAATAGTTAAATTTAAAGAGGTTCACGGTAAAAAGGTTTAAATACAAACGATTTACAGACAAATGGTTCACGGAGAGATAGATAGATAGACGGACGGACGGACGGACAGACAGACAGACAGACAGACAGACAGATAGACAGACAGACAGACAGATAGACAGATAAATAGACAGATAGATAGATAGATAGATAGATAGATAGATAGATAGATAGATAGATAGATAGATAGATAGATAGATAGATAGATAGATAGATAGACAGATAGATAGATAGATAGATAGATAGATAGATAGATAGATAGATAGATAGATAGATAGATAGATAGATAGATAGATAGATAGATAGATAGATAGATAGATAGACAGACGGACAGACTGACATGCATACAGATGGATAAATAGATAGATTGCTCAGTTTATATTTTCAAATATACGGACATTACATGTAGAGCTAAAATAAATTATAAACCTAATCAAAGGGAAATAACAATTTTATCGCCTGCTTCTTTGTTTTCCAAATTAATGTAGTAATAACATATCTTATTTAGAGAGAGAATAATTTTTTAAATTAAGGAAGCTATATATGAGGCGCGATTTATGGTCTAAGGCTTAAATTACGTAAGACTGTTAAGGATATAGCTGTTATGGATAAGGCTATACGGCAAAAAATTAAGGATAAGCTAAGGTAAGGGATAAAGCTAAGTTTATGTATACAACTGTTAAAGATATTGGGATAAGGATATAAGGGATTAGGCAAGGTCAAGGATAATGCTAAAATAATGTTGAGGCTAAGAATTAGGTTACGGTCAAGTATAAGATTTTGACGCTGATACTTAAGGCTAACATTAAGGCTAAGGTTAGGGGTGTAAGTCTTTGGAATTTCAGGCTAATCCAGATTAGACACACATTTCTACCCCCAAAACAGTTTTTCGATTGCTTGCTGGATGGCGAAATCCAAAGGGAAAACTCCACTATGTGTTTAAAAAGAATAAATTCAACGGGTTCTTAAAGTCAAGAGATGCGGGCAAATGTTTCAGTATTTGAGTCCAAGCAAAGAATTGTTCGAGCGTGCTCAGTAGAGATATAGACGCATAGGAGAGTCTTCGAGGCATCTAGTGTAAGCTGGGTGTATCCTCGGGCTTTTTTTTTTCTTTTATAATCCCCGCATCTTAAGGAAGCTTTCGGTCTAACTAACGTAAAAAAATAACTAGGTCTAAAAACTGTCACTGGAGTATCCATGGGACAAGGCGGGGTTGGCCAATGGTCCATTCTCCGCCATCCACAGAGCTCTCCAAATGAAAACTATTTTGCAGTAGAAAGCTTAAAGTGGACTGTGCCCTGGGTATGCCCTGTGGAATCGTCACATCCTGGATTTAGGCCCATTCACGATATGCTGAACAACTGAAGAGAACAGCACACTATTTTTCCTTGGCACAGTCTGCAAAAGAGCTGACAGCTCAGCAGCAGCTGGCTAGAAGAAGAATAATAGGCAGCACATGTGCTCGCCAAGCTGAAGACACTCAAAAGGCGCTCGCTAAGCTGAAGACACTAAAAGGCCTTTCGCTGAATCTTAGAATAGAAAAAAAAATACTTGTTACTTCTACAAAAAAAAATAATTAAAAAATACAACAACAAAGCTTATATTAAGTGTATCAATTAGTTTTGATAAGTCATGTAATTAAATTTGCAATAAGCCTCACACGACAATCTATAAATCCAGCTTATACCATCACTTCAGTTAAGTAGCATTTCTTTCCCTTGTTTGAGATACTAAACACATAATTTATTACCAATCGTTCGTTTATCAACTAATTGGTTAATTTCTTTGTATTAATTCTTGTGTTGTCAGGTAAAAGAAATAATTGTGCAAATGTCAACTTGACCAGAGGTTGGGGTGTCAAAGAAATAGCATGTACAAACTTTTGACCTGACAGAGTTGATATAAGCTTTGTAAAAAATAAAACATATTTGCGTAATATTTAATATTTAATGTAAAAAAACACTCATTTGGGGGCTCCCCTGGGGGCCAGGGGATCGTTTTAAATTCTCCCCTTCCCTCTCTCCCCACCCTAGCTACGCCCCTGAGGCTAACCTAGCTTTAGTAGAAATGAATAGCTTCAGAAGCTTGATGACACTTCAGTATAAAACTTCTCTCAACAATTTTTACTGGATTGGACAAATTTCAACAGTACAGAAGCAAAACTTGCCTAAAAAAAACAGCTCTCAAAGTTGCCTCTCGATTGACTTCGGCGGATCCGACACTTTATTCGTCGCAGACGACATAACGCATATCTACTTCCGCCGGAAAATACTGGACCATCAAATCCTCAGAGCTAGTGCTTGAATCATAGCAAAAGTATGAAGGAGAATCTTAAGGAAATAAAATTACTAAAAGAGAATAAAAAATGACACGAAATTTCACAATACTTTGGGCAATTTTCTCCCACCCACCTTACCCAAGCGCCGCCTCTGTCACTCTGTCAGTTCGTTGATTTAATAACACTAAAAAAAAATTCTCACGCCACTCAGATAAATGAAGATTTCATTGGTTCAATCTCGATTGAGTGTGATAGGAATGCGGTCTTTTGTTATCGCGCCGTGGATTGGGCAATCCAGTTGAGGGTGCATGATGTCACCGGGATATAAATAGTCCGACTCCCACATGCTGCATTATGTTTTTGTTTCTTAGAGGTCATAAGAATAACTTAAGAGTCAATGTCCCATAACTCTTCTTGGCCGACTGTGGGAGAGCTCTAGGAACACAGATTTGCGAAGGAAGTATTGGAGGCTCTCGAAAATGTTTTTAAAAAATCACATAAAATCTCTAAAGTTATAAACATCTTTCATTTAAATAAAATAAATCATTAGCTGCTATGAAAATATGTATTCATTGACCAATGGCGAACAGAACAACGGCTTACAAATTTTGTTTACAAACAAACGGTTTACAAACATTTGGTTTAACATAGTTCTTCTCTGTAATTGTCCAAAGGGTCGAATCAAAGACTCTTGGAATTCTAGTATCCTGGAAGCGCTTCTCCATCTGAACCATTGTTCTGTCTGGGAGGCATAAAAGCTGATGCTATTTGTTACAAACCTATTAGTGATGGCTCAAGAAGCACGGGTTAGAGGCGAGGCCGGCGGCCGATCACACCGGGGAAACTCCCTCACATTCCTTCTATGAGCCACAACACCTTGAAAACCGCCCCTTGAGGAACGAAGTGTGGATAGTGACATGTTTAGGGATCTCCCTCATACGCGCCAGTGCAATGGGCTCTATTTTGATGCTGTATTGGCCAAACACTTTGCTCTAACGACAGTCTCGTTGAGGCTGAGAAGCATTGCCCAGGTTTTAACAAAAAGTGGGCAGACGTGAGAATGGGCGTACATGCTAATGATTTAGAAACGAACGGTTTAAATACACACGAATTAAAGACAAATAGTTAAATTTAAAGAGGTTCACGGTAAAAAGGTTTAAATACAAACGATTTACAGACAAATGGTTCACGGAGAGATAGATAGATAGACGGACGGACGGACGGACAGACAGACAGACAGACAGATAGACAGACAGACAGACAGACAGATAGACAGATAAATAGACAGATAGATAGATAGATAGATAGATAGACGGACGGACAGACGGACAGACAGACAGACAGACAGACAGACAGACAGATAGACAGATAGACAGATAGATAGATAGATAGATAGATAGATAGATAGATAGATAGATAGATAGATAGATAGATAGACAGACAGACAGACGGATAAATAGATAGATAGATAGATAGATAGATAGATAGATAGATAGATAGATAGATAGATAGATAGATAGATAGATAGATAGATAGATAGATAGATAGATAGATAGATAGATAGATAGATAGATAGATAGATGAAAGGACGGACGGACAGACAGACAGACAGACAGACAGACAGATAGATAGATAGATAGATAGATAGATAGATAGATAGATAGACAGACGGACGGACGGACGGACGGACGGACGGACAGACAGACAGACAGACAGACAGACAGACAGATAGATAGATAGATAGATAGATAGATAGATAGATAGATAGATAGACAGACAGACAGACAGATAGATAGATAGATAGATAGATAGATAGATAGATAGATAGATAGATAGATAGATAGATAGATAGATAGATAGATAGATAGATAGATAGATACTTTGGTAAATGTGTGTTTTAAAAGCGTACAAGAACCTGTCTGTGGATTCAATAAACCTTGGAATGTAATAGAGAGAGAGAGATTGGCCTCCGTGATAACCCATAAACCATTCTAACAATGTTGCGTGCTTACCACAATTAGGCGGGGGCGGGAGGAGTATGCAAAAAGAAAGGGGGGGGGGTGAGGGAAACAAACACAATACATTTTTTTTTTATTTGCAAGAACGAAGGGGCGGTGAGATAGAATTTGAAAGGGGGGGGGGGGGGTCTTGGCGGAGACACTCTATAAATGAGAATTAAAATTCCAAAATGGTTTACATCGACTTCCGCTGGGAGTGACTCATTTTCTACCCCTCCTGCTCCTCCTTTTTTTTTTCACCCCCCCCCCCTCCTCCCTCATCGATTCAATGCCCTGTAGACAAAAGGCTAGTAGACTAAATACGTGTGTGTGTGTTTGTATCTCCCTATCCATGTGCATGGTTACGACTCTAGGAGTATAGGTGTGTGGGGTATGAGGGGGGTATGGGGTGATGATGTGAGCCTGTCTTACATCCGAAGATGACTATTTGTTATGACTGGCCACTTCAGAGAACTCTTCAAAGTCCGAATGCTGCAGCTGACCTGGAGCTGTATAATGAGACATCAAGGTTTTGAATTCACTTGCTCAGAATATTTGAGTTTATATCAGTTAGATAGCAAGAGTGTAAAGGCAACAATTTAATGAATAAATAATGTAACATGGCATGACAGATGACTACGTGTTTGGTAAATAGTATTTCACAAGGTCAAGTACAAACAAGCAGCTTATTCAAAATAACATGGCACACCTTTATCACGGTGTCACAAGTCCATCAGGGCCCGCGAAGTCCACAACCTAAAGCCATGGATGCAAAAAGAAAACCATACAATCAGGCATGACTCCAACAGAGTCCCAAGCTTGCGTCCCTAAACAAGAAAAATACACATTCCTTGAGACCGCCATTCACAGGGTTATAATAGAACGATTTTAGATCTACAACATGAAGAAGACAGTAAAATAAACTAACTTAACCAATACTGGGGAAGATATCCAGAACAGAGAGCTCAATCTATAGGCAAAACTAACAGAGCAATGGCACCAACATAGCGCGTCCTTAGAAACTAACGCATAAACCATTATGGTGCACAAAAGAGAAACATCAAGCAAAGGCGCAACTCCAGATGCGCACGACACCGGTCACCACGCTTTTTTTTCCCCTACATTTCTGAGTTTCAGAAACTCTTTCTCCTGTCGTGTACAAACAATTAAGATTACAAGTCAAATAGAACTAAATTAAGAAGGGTTGGGATGGGTTGATGCTGAACTGTGGGAAACATTCGAGGCAGTAAGATATTGTAAGTTTGTAATGAGCAAGGTCATCGTAATCAGCTAGTCGCCTTGAAGCAGAAACAGCTTAAGCATTAGTAATAATATCGTTTTCACTTCATTGAGAGGCTACTCGAATATGGGTATGAGCAGTACAAGTACAAACGATTTTTGTAGTTAAAATTGCCTTCCCGAAACTCCATTTTTTAAAAGCACGTTAAGTTTTATACAATTTTTGAAATGTATATTAATATACATATTTAGTCATATTTTTGAGCATATCTTTCCATCATAACTCGTTCGGCTTTTATTCTGCAGCCAACTCTGAGCAATAAAATCTCCCAAACAACTAGTTACCTCCCTTATAAGTCGTCTCAAATGAACTCTAATTACCAGTCGATAAATATTGAAACACACACGAGGAACAAGCCAGTTAGGAGAGGCTTATTAGACGAGGCAATACAAATGTCTTAAAGTGCTAATTCCTACTGATTATCTCGCCACCCCCCCCCCCCCTCCCTCTCTCTCTCTCTCACTTCTAAGCCTTTCAGAAACCATTTTCTTTTTTAACTCCAGGTAAAACGTGAACACAAAAGAATATCCCCCCCCCCCCCATTTAAAAAAAAAAAACAACCTTTCATGTACATCTGACTTCATCTAGAAGAAAAAACAAGAAATAGAATTCAGCACACCGCCCACCCCCCACCCCACGCCACATCTCCGTTTTATAACTTGCTTGTTTTTTTTTTTGGGGGGGGCGGCAATAGAGGATGGAGTGAAGGGGGTGGCGGGCGATTAGGTGATGTGGTGTTCGCATGTTTGTTGCTTACATTTTTTGCCTCGGCTCTTTCCCCCCCCCCCCCTGTTTTTTTGCTTGTTTGTTGATTGATTACCTCTTGTTGAGGAAACTTAAAGACCGTATTGAAAAAAGGGGGTATAGGCGGGGGGGGGGGTTCCTATAAGAAAAAAAAGGGGGGGGGGTGACACAAAAGGCAGGCGAGACAAAAGAGCGTGACGGAGAGTAAAATTATAGCCTCCCTGGAGCCACCGCGGCGGAAGGTTTGGGGTGTAGACCAATAGGGGCGGATAATTGCCGCCATTGTCCAAGATGGCGGCACAGGTGGAGATAAGCGAGGAATACAATCAAAAATTGGCTTTTAACGTGAGGAGAATTACACCGGGGGCGAGGTAAGGCAAAGAAATATGGGGGCGCTGGAATTATTCATTGTGGGAGGGGTGGGGGTGGGGGAGTCAAGGGTGGCCTAGACCTTTTTTATAATCGTTCGTGTGGGCGTGGCGGTACTGGCGGGGAGGTAAGCGAGAGGAAGGGAGACAATGTATGATATTGGAGAAGACAAAATTCCGTCATCCGTTGGTGTGAGTGTTTCGGTGGGATGAAGGAAACACAGTTGAGATTGTCCTTTATTTGTCGTGTTGATAACGGTTCTCGGCCTTGGATCTCGGGCTCTCAGTACGAGATCTATTGGATGACAAGACTGGATTGATCCAACGATCAGAGGCATCTCGTGGGGGTTGTGCACGTCAGAGGGAGAGATGAAGATTTATGGAGGGAATCAGTTCGCCTCCTTTCTGACCCGAGAGCTTTTAATGTAAAGTAGGTCTACTCTGTGTGGGGTAGGCGCGATGGCTGAGTGGTAAAGCGTTTGACTTCCGAACAGGGGTCCAGGGCTCGAATCTCGGTGAAGACTGGGATTTTAAGGGGACTCTTAGTCCACCCTGCTCTGACATTAGTTGGTCGTTGTGCTGGCCACATCAGACTCTTGTTAATCGTGGGTCACAGAAACAGATTACCTTTACATTGTCAGCCCTATAGATTTCTAGGGGAACTTTACTCTGTATAGGGATCAAGAGAAGGACCATTCCTCCAGTGCAATGGCTTGACCCCGAAGATAGTAAGTTTAGTATAATCTACACCATGGGATGGAGAATCTATCTATCTATCTATCTATCTATCTATCTATCTATCTATCTATCTATCTATCTATCTATCTATCTATCTATCTATCTATCCGTCCGTCCGTCCGTCCGTTCGTTCGTCCGTCCGCCCATCTATCTATCTATCTATCTATCTATCTATCTATCTATCTATCTATCTATCTATCTATCTATCTATCTATCTATCTACCTACCTACCTATCTATGTATCTATCTATCTATCTACCTAACTGTCCGTCCGTCCGTCTGTCTGTCTGTTTGTCTATCTATCTATCTATCTATCTATCTATCTATCTATCTATCTATCTATCTATCTATCTATCTATCTATCTATCTATCTATCTATCTATCTATCTATCTATCTATCCGTCCGTATATCTATCTATCCTTCTATCTACCTATCTATCTATCTATCTATCTATCTATCTATCTATCTATCTATCTATCTATCTATCTATCTATCTATCTATCTATCTATCTATCTATCTATCTATCTATCTATCTATCTATCTATCTATCTATCTACCTAAACCCCAACACGACACTCTCCGGTCTATCATTATTCTTGGTTTAAAGAGCGGCTATTTAAAATTGGGTCAAGGAAGTGAACAACCAGAGCGAGGCCAGATCAAAATGTAATGGACAGGAAATTAGTTGATTGAAAGCGTAACAAAATTAGTTTTTATTCTAATTAAATTCTCTTCCTACCCCCTCTCTCTCTCTCATTTCTCTCTCTATTCACTCTGTCATTCACCCCCCTCTCTCTTTCGCTTCTAACTTTCCTTTCTTTAAACTTTCTCTCTCTTCTTACTCTCCTCTCGTTCTCTCTATCGCCTTCATTTATCTCTCTCTAATCTCTTACTCGCTCTCTCTCTCTCTCTCGCCCCTCCCCACTATCCTCACTCATGTCTCTCTTTTTCTCTTTTATCCTTTTTCTTTCTTTCTGTCATCTATTTTTCTCACCATTGTTGTTACCGGTCGTTGACTTGTAGCACCAAACTGCTGGTAGACAACTAAACTGCTGTAGAGGTAATGTATCTTAACTAATAAAACTTCAAATAACCTGCTTGTGAACAAGAGTGAATATAACTTTTAGTATAATGTAGACAAAAATCAAGTTCATATGAGATCAAATAAATGTAGTCGACTTTACTTTTTAACACTAATCTAAGTCACTATAATATCACAACCTTTCAGTCTCACGTTCTGAAGTCGTCTGTCCTAACTAAGACGAAATGACGACAATGTCATAAATCTTGCATCGTTCACAACCAATCGCTAACCTCTTCCCACCGTCACCATGGAAACACACACACAAACATTCCATAACACACACACACTCTCTGCTTTTCTCTCTGTCTCTGTCTGTCTGTCTGTCTCTGTCTGTCTGTCTCTCTCTCTCTCTGTCTCTCTCTCTCTGTCTGTCTGTCTCATTCTGTCTGTTTCTCTCTGTCTCTCTCTCTGTCTGTCTCACTCTGTCTGTTTCTCTCTGTCTCTCTCTCTCTCTGTGTCTCTCTCTCTGTTTCCCTCTGTCTCTCTCTATCTCTCTGTCTCTGTTTCTCTCTGTCTCTCTCTCTGTCTCTCTCTGTCTCCCCCTGTCTTTCTCTGTCTATCTCTGTCTCTGTCTCTGTCTGTCTCTCTCTGTCTCTCTGCGTGTGTGTGTGTGTCTCTCTCTCTCTCTAACCACTCACACAGTCATCTAGATCTATGTATTCTGTTTCTCTCTTTCCAAAGCATCAGTATCGTTTCGTCTAGACGTGACGTCATCCGTATGTTTTTACGAGACACCCCCTCCCTCCCCTAAGCAATAATAATAATCTCAATCTTGTCTGTTTGGGCTGAATCTATAAACTTGATTTCAATTGATTTCGAGTGGCCTCCCTTGTCCCACGTGCAATGAGCTATCTTCTGACCTTGACCTAGAAGAGGGCCTCTCTGCATTACTATGCATTCATGCCATAATGTCGAATCTGGGAAATGGGAAAAATTGGAATTTGCCAAATTAAAAATGAATAAATGAAAAAAAAACAACAACTAGTAAATGATTTTTGTAAGTTTTATTTACTCGAATTATGGTCGGAACACAGACTAGACTGGAAAAATGGAAACAAATTCTAATCGATAATGATCAGATCACAGACCTATATTTATATAGATTGTTATGTTGAACTCTTTTTTTAAGCTGTTAGGATGTCATGTGTCCAGCACAACGACCAACCGCCTTTACTTTTCCCCAACTAAAGTCATGTACCCGTTAGAGTTGGGTGGACTCAGGGGCGCTTTAAGTTTCAAAAATTCCAAATCTCAGTCTTTATCGAGATTCGAACCCAAAACCCCAGGTTCGGGAGCCATGCGCCTAACCACTCAGCCACCGCGTCCCCGTGACCTTGTGAGATTGGCAGTAAAAAAATGGAGAATGAAAAAATGTTTAAAAAATATTTTACATGTTTCGGATGTTCCTTCAGAGTTGAAGATAATTACTATCTAGTCCAAACCTCCCACAGGACGACGGGGGATGGGAGCGGGCAGGGTTTGAACCCTGGACCATCAATAAATCTGAACGACAGTCCAGCGCGCAAACCGCACGACCAGGCAGCCAAGAGCTGTATTTGTAAATTGAAGTTCAAATGTCTGAGAAAATGGCGAGGAGTGAAACTGAACCATAAACACTATGTTCGTTGATGAAGGAGCTTCATGTACATGTTAATGTTAATGTATATGGTAGCAGAAATTTGTTCACATTAAGAGATTCCCCATTCCAAGTGTTATACTTTATTCATTTAGTAATAGCGCTTAACGGAGAGTTTAAAAATCGTCTAATGAATTATTCATATATATAATATAATTATTTCAGAAGACGAAACTCAGTATCGAAGCTCGATAGAAGAGTTTATAAACTGGTGCACTGACCACTTTCTAGAACTGAATGTCACAAAAAGTAAAGAACTTATAATAGATTTCAGAAAGAAAAAACAAACTATACGTGAACTGCAAATAAACACTACATCTATAGAACAAGTAAAGGCATATAAATATCTAGGCGTTATCATCAACAACAAGCTTTCATGAGAAGACCACCTTGGAACTCTGACAAAGAAAACAGCCCAGCGACTCTTTTTTCTATACAAACTCAATAGCTTTAAATTAAACAAGAAGATCCTAAATACGGCGCGACTATACAAAATCTGCTAACATACGGAATAACTTGTTGGCAAGGCAACGCTTCATCTAACCTGTTGCGCCGTCTAGAAACCATCATAAAAAGGGCATCAAAAATTACACTCATAACATTACCACATTTAAAGGAACTTTTTGAACAAAAGTGTCTAAGAAAAATCGAAAAAATCTTGGAAGACAACGGCCACCAGCTCCATCAGAACTACGTCAGGTCGTCGCGAAATGGGTGACTGCTGTCAATCAAAACAAGAACAGAGCGATACAAAAACTCGTTCGTACCTCACTCGGTCAGACTCTATCACCGCCACTCGTTGATCAGGGAACATGAAAAGCACCAAGATACCTGTGTGTAGTCGCTGAATGAACTCTTTATGTTGTGCCTGTTGTATTTGTGTGAATGTTTCTGTTATGTTGTCTTTATATGAGAAAAGAGTCCATGTAATCACAACAAATTTCCATAAGGATCAATAAAGAAGTCTTAGTCTTAGTCTTAGTAAATAGTTTAGTATTTTTAGCGGCCGCCGAAAGGGGAAAAGACGCTATTAGTTTTGTGTGGAATGTCTGTCCGTCCGTCCCGTTTAGATCTCGTAAACTGGAAATGGTAGTGAAAATCTGACACCATACTATTTTAGACCATTCAAAGTTCTGATGCAACGGCTACTTTTTTCTTTTCTGAAAGCGAAAAATCTAATAATTTTAATCACTTATGCAAGCAGTTGTTTCATCAAAATACACCACTTTTACGACTACTCACTATTTATAGTGACATACACAAAAGGCTCTTAGAAGCGGAGATTTATATTTACAATATTTGTAACATACTTATGCAAATGGTTTTACATTTTTTGTCAAAAATTTTTTATAATTTTTTATTACATTTGTATTGTTAAATTATGTAAGTTCTGTCATGCTAACTACTACATTTACACAAAAAAGTTTTCTTTTTTTTAAAAAAGAAAAAAATCTATTTAGTATGCATATAAGTTGGACATAATTTAAAACAACAATAAATAATTAGTTTTTCATATTTTCGCGAGTACTAGAGTACTACCATACGAAAACAGTACACACAACTTTTTTTTTTTACGGAAATGTTTTTTTTTCTTGAGGATATGAATAAGAGATTGACCCTTTACAAAACAATTATATATTCATTATTAGGCCAGGTTCACATCTTCTTTGGTCTGCTAGACTGCTGGGGCACCGCACAAGATCTGTCAACATTCTTTCTCCATTCTTCTCTGTCATTTGTCTTTGATAGAATTTCATTCTGATGTTCTTTTTGAAAATATTGAAACCTGCCTTTTTACCAGCCTGGTGGACCACTTCGGGGCCGATTTTGAGTTTGTGTTTCCACACAAACTGTCTTTGTAACCTTGTTTCTTATTAATTTCATAAGAAAGAGTATTTAAAGTGCACTTAATACCAGCTAGGTATGGGAGGCAAGGGTGTACCCGTTCTTTTCTTTGATATTCTCCGTAACAAGAAAATTGAAGCTACGACTTTGAGCAACTTGCATCCCCCACCCTGCAAAAAATCCAGCGGGCGCCCCATGCTAGATCTATAAGCATATACCATGCTACTGGTGATGTACAAATCCTCGATATACTACACGATTTCAACAAACAAAATAAGGTTTGTATTTTGTTTGTATAGTCCTGTAGAAGTTGCATTAGATTGAACATACTCGGATGGATCTATAAATCTATAGCAATACGGTGAACATATATATTAGTAACGAATTTCCATTTATAATGGTGGTATTATTTTATACAGTATATATATATATTCATATATTTTATATAGCGCTACTTTTATGCTTATAGCATGCTCAGAGCGCTTTGGTCCAATCTCATTTGTGGACCAGTGGGGGGAGGGGGTATCTAGGAGTTCGTTTTCCGTTCTGCCTTTAGGCGCTCAGTAAACACAACTTATATATACATATATATATATTCATATATATATATATATATATATATATATATATATATATATATATATATATATTTATATATATATAATGTTGCCAAAAAGGACTCAACTATAGCGTGTCCAGTCAAACGTAAAAAAAAAAAAAGTTATCTGTTTCTGTGGTCCACAGTTAACGAGGATGTTACGTGACCAGCACAACGACCAACCGCCTTTACTTTTCCCCAACTTATGACAGGTACCCTTTAGAGCTTGGAGGCCTCTAAAGACCCCGATTTTTGAAAATCCCATCCTTCACCAGGATTCGAGCCCGGCACTCCCGGATCGGAAGCCAAGCGCTTTACCGCTCAGCCACCGCGTCAGTCAAACGATCATTATATTATTGGGTTGGTTCGTCGCAAGATCCCGGGATGTCCCCGCTACAAAGTTATGCCGTTAGGGATAGAGAAATGTGTGGAGGAGACGAATAGAGCTACCCCTTATCATTGAGCTAACGAGAACGTAACTCTTTGTGTTCAGAGGCAGGCAATCACTAGCAAACGTTTGAGAAATAGACTTACTCTACTAACGTACGATGAAATTATGAGCGGTCAAAGGGGCATAATCCATGAATAAAATATAGATATTGAAAATACATCAGTAGTTCCCCCATTTTTTTAAATAATAATAATAAATTACCACTTTCAGACCTTATGAAGTATTGTGCAGAAGGTGTAAAAGTCTGATGTTTGGGGAAACTTGAACATATTCCTTCTTTTCTTCTCTGTGTATTTTTGGCAATGTAATCTGTTACTGATTTAAAAGAAAAAAAAAAGAATAAAAACTGTACATTAGAGTGAAATATCAACAAATGTTTTTTTCAGTTTCATTTTGATATAGGGGGAAAATGTTGAGTATTTCATAGCTAGATTAGATATACCACGTTGTGGTGTAGCACATTGCGCCAAAGTCACACAAAGATTATTGAACTAACTTATAGTTATAATTGTTATGATGAATTTCTTTGCATAAATTTATTTAATTATTTTTTTTTTGTTTATTAGTAATACCTGTATTAAATAATTATGGTTCTTTCAATTGTTTTAAATTTTAAATAAATTTAATAAAATTTAATTTAAAAAAAATAATAACAGCAATGATAGTAATGAATAAAACGCAATTTCTAGACCAGGATTAGCACCCCCTGTTGAGTACAATCCATTGAACTCTTTTTTTAATGAAAAAATATTACAAAGAGTTTGTGTTATTACAGCGTGTTCTTTCTGGAGGATCGCAAAAGGTGTCTGGAAACTCTTAAAAGACATTCTCTGTTTTCTAGATTCTGAATCTTGTAAAGTATGACCAAACTAGACATGACATATATTTAGATTCTAGTTTCCAGTATTCTAGTCTAGACTACTGTCTTCTAATGTTGCCATGTCTGGATTTATATCACAAAACTAGAATTGTACATGGACGAAAGCTGTTTTTTTTTTCGGGGTGGTTGAGAATTGGGGTTAAAAAAGTCTTCCGTCCTTTGTATTCATCATACATTAGTTGTTTAGAGCAGAATTTAAAAAAATATTTTAAAAAGCTGTCTAAGGGACATAATCCACACCTTAAATATAGATTTCCAAAATACAACAGTAGTCTCCCTTTGTTTTTTAGGATACCTCAGCTTTTTAGCTTTTGACTTCAGTTGTTGAGCTGTTTACATTCTAGGAACTTTTGGGATTTTGCCTCTTTTCTTTGCCACTTTTTTTTTGGTATTTCATTCACCTCTTTTCTGGGTTTTAGCCTCTTTTTTGGGCCTCTTTTTTTTTTAATAACATTTTATTTTAAAAGAAAAGACATAATATATTATTTTATATCAATAATAATACAAAGAATATTTAATAAAAACAAAATTTTGTGAAGGAATAGTTTCAAAAGCACAATTCATGATTTCCACAATGTACGTCGAGTAGACTGCAGCAAAAGTCTAAAAAATGATGACAGCAAGAGCCTGAAATTGATGCTAAAGTCAATTTACATACATGTTGAAAGTTTTTACTAAATTCAAATATTCTCGGCAAGACTACCTTTTTTTTATATAATGAAAATATAAATGAATGTATCTAGAAAAAATTGAATAAGAAGTAATATACTACCGACATATATTACAATACTTTTGGTATGTTTGTGGATTACAACTGCAGCAAGCGTTTTAGGAAAGAAAGAAGGTTAATGTCATAAAATTATAAACTCTCCCTTTCTTGACAATTTTTGATTGTCTCCCTTGAGACAGTATTTCCTTATCGCCAAGGTGACAATCATGTCTGGTAGAGTCAGAATTTGGGGAGTTCTGCTTCCGACAATTTCTCTTGATTGACTTTAAGTCACAGGGGTCTGTTAGAGTCGTACTCATAATATATATATATATATATTTTTTTTTTATTTAATTAGAATTTCTCAATTTGACATATGAAATGTTAGGTGGCAATATCACAGTTGCAATAAATGTAGGGATTGTGAGACAAGTAACAACAAGAAGCTAGGAAAAGCAAAACAAACTCTAGAAATGATCTTTACTGTTTTGATCTCTTAAAGGAGTTATGTTTTTGGACTTTAAGTATGTACAAATGTTTGTTTCAAATTTGGTCATTACTACCCAACTGTTGTTTAGCAATTTCTATTTTAAAGATCACATTGCTATCAAATTTACTTCTGAAACAACAAGAAGTTAGGGACGAGATACAAGAAATTTTTTCTTTCAAAACAT
This sequence comes from Biomphalaria glabrata, assembly GCF_947242115.1. NCBI lineage: Eukaryota > Metazoa > Mollusca > Gastropoda > Planorbidae > Biomphalaria > Biomphalaria glabrata. Next base: position 28,481,776 of record NC_074725.1, on the reverse strand, counting down.
AATTATAAAAACAATAAAATTTTGGGATAATACTGCAATAATTGTCAATACGTTAACGGACTTGGTAGTACTGAGCAGGAAGCACCGCCCGCAGTTCCAACTAACCAAGGATGACAGGCAGGGCCGGTCCTAGCAATTGCGGGGCCCTATGCGAAACTGATTGCGCGGGGCCTAGTCTGTGTCGGAATAAGGATAATAAGTAAAAATTAAGATTTTGTATAAGAAAAAAAATTCGACTTTACTATGTTAAAAATTGCGATCTGTACTTTACGAACCTTGTAACCAATGGCACATTTATATGCTAGTGACTATAGAAGTAAATAAAGTATTGGAACTTCCGGTTAAGGTATAAATTCGCCCGATTATTACACGAAAGCTGACAATGCCTTTTGTCCTTTTATCACGCGTTGGATTGGCGTCTTTCGCAATGAATGACACCCACAAATGACAATTTTGTCTATTTTTCTGGAGATTTTAAAGAGTTTTCAGGAGATTTCCAGGAGTTTTTCGTATATATTTTGCAATTTAATCATTACACCCTGAATTAGCGTGGGGCCCATGAAAGCGCGGGGCCCACTGCGACCGCATAGGTTGCAGTGGCCTAAGACCGGCCCTGATGACAGGCGTGAAGATATCCTCAAGTAGTTTTTCGGTCTATTTCTGATCTTTAATGTTGAGATTATCATTGGCGTTCATTGTTTATGAGGCAATTGATGGATCGAAACTTTTTCGTTGTGTGAGCAGGTCAGGCAGGCGCGAGTGGGAGGGCCTATTCTCTGCTGCTCAACATTAAAATTTACCTAACAGTAGACAGATGTTTGCGCTACTGGGTGGGCTCATCTGTGACACCTCAGTCTACGACCAAGGGGCTAGAGTCACCTAAGTAACCAGACATACTAAACTAAACTAAATGGAAACAAGATAACAAACTTTAGTTTAGTATAAATAAACAAAATGAAACTTTATTTACAAGGAATCAAATAATAATAAAATATAATATATACACTAACCACTATAAACTACCCTCTAAATCTACGCCACTACAAACACTAACAAACTAACCAAACTAACACAAACTGATCAAACCAACTTACAACTATCTAACAAAATCCCTACAACTACTACACTAGACCTAGATCTACACAAACACACTACAATAAACTAGTCTAGAGTCTAGATCTACAATATCCTACTATTACACTCATAACACTAACACTAAAACAAGAATATCTTATCCTTAGGCTCAGTACTTTACTATTCACTAAGAACAGAACTGAGAAACAGACTATAAATTATTAAATATAACTAAGTTTACCAAGGCATAAAAAGAAACAAAATAACACTAGATTCTAGCTTCCCTAGAATTAGAATAGATCTAACAACAGTAGTTATAAACAGCAGCTCAAAGCAGCAGTTAAAAGCAGTAACACAGCAGTTACACAGCAGTAATAATAGCCTGCAAAACATAAATGCAAAACTATATTATAAAATATTCTATTAGGACTGATGGACGCCGCCATCTTCCGTACAGCATGTTGCCAACTATTATGACAAATAGTCCAGTAGAAAATAAAATAACTACTTTACACATAGTATAGATCTAGTAAAAAAATATAAAATATTTCTACACTTACAGGCCGTCCCAGGTACAGGAATAAAAATATAATTAGACGACAGACCACAACGATCTTCAGCTGTCACACAGACAGATATGGTACTGACCACTGGTCAACTGTACACTGAACTGTTTTTAAAACAGCGTGGCATCACTTTTTATACACAAAAAGCGGAAGTAGAAATAAGTTTGGCACTAGCCTATAAAAATAAAATATATAAAAATATAGCTCTAGGAGCGCAAGCTCACATTCATCCCGCCTTAAATTTTTGCGTCCTCGCAAAACAAAATACTAACAAACTACTTAAAATGCATTACATACATACTGCTGACATATTCTACAATCAAAGAAAATACACACTAAAATCTATTTCACACAAAAATATACATCTCCATGACATGACTTAGATTACATTGCTTTACAAGGACAAAAGCAAAAAAATATATACACTTCATCAGCTAAAAACACAAGAAAATACTCTTGATTCTGTACATGCTCAAATAGGTACAGCAACTAAGCTTTAAAAAAAAAGCTTTTAAATACACATGTAGATAACATGTACTCATAGAGTTGTTACAAACGAATACATTTTGATACATTGGAATGCAACCAACATATTAAATAAAAATTACAAATATACAAATGAAGAATTATGCTAGTATGGTGAGGAAACGAACTTCATTTCCTCCTCTCGTACATATCTGTATGTACTCCCATCTTCTGCTTCCACCATGTACCAGCCAGAAGCATACTTGGGTACTGCAGTAATTACGAAACAAGAGGGTTCATACTGCATGAACATTCTTCCCTGGCCTCTGACTCTCTGTTCCACAAGAACTCTGCACCCAATGTTCAGAAGGTCGTTCCTTTTCTTCTGCAACTCAGGAACCTCATGGGAAAGCAAGGTGGATTCTGGTTGGACCGGATGAAACTGTAGGAAAGGATTTGTTTCCCTACCTCCTTCTGCATGATTACTGGAAGTGTCAGGTGAGGCAGCTTCTGAATGAATCGACATCATTTCTGCCACTGCAGGTTGGTTTCTGCGAACAATTGAATCAGGAGCAGTGTTGGATCGCCTAGGATTCTGTGGCACCTCAACCGGCAATTCTGTTGGCTTGGGGGCAGGTTGCAGTTGTACTGCCTGTGGTTGTTCCACTGAGGCAACCTGAACGCGATTCACTGCTGCAGTGACGTCAGGGCAAGCTCGGGTGAAGTGGTCCCGGCTTCCACAATTCGAGCAGTTGCTTCTAGAAGGGTGTTGCTGGTGAGCCCGGTTCCCTGGCTTCTTTCGCTGACCTTGGAACCTGTTCTGCAGCCTGCAATTTCTTGCAAGATGGCCAGGTTTGCCACAAGTGTAGCATTTCCTGTTCTTCGTCACTGGCCTCTTATGGTGAAGAGTGCGATTTGTCTCCACACGCTGTTGTGAGGTAATCTGTCTCACACTGCCGCTAATGTGATCAGGTTGATGGTTGTTGCAGTGGGGACAGCTATAGTTCTGTGGCCCTGAAAATTGTAGGCGCACAATCTGGGCTGCAAGCTCCTCCACTTGCTTGGAGAGCGCAGCTAGCTGGCCTTCAATCTTTATCTCACTGCATGTGACGTTGACTTGTGGTGCGACATCCTCATCCTGTGCCCACCTGATGGCCATGTCTCTTAACGCAAGGAATTCAGTTTCTGGCCTGTCGAGTAGTCTCTCTCGCAGATCTCTCCTTAGGATCCTGTCACTGAGGTTTTCTACAAACTGGTCCCTCAGGATAGACTTGCTGAAGGGAGTTTCAGATAGAGCTCTCTGCCTGTCTGTGAGTGCTTCAAATGCTTGAAGGAGACGGTGTGAGTATGCGCGGACAGACTCATACTGGTGCTGGCTTATTCGGAACAGCTCCCCAATGAGGCAGTTGATGCTCCGCCTTTCTCCATAAGTGGAGCGTAGAACTTGTACAAGGGCATCTGGACATGCCCTTGTCGTCTGAGGGTGACACCTAAGTTCGGCCTTCACTGCCTCACCTAGATGTGCAAAGAGGAAGTCACATTTTTCCTCTGGATGCACCATGTGTTGAGACTTCCAAGCTCTCTCAACATTTTGAAGGAACTCTTCAATTTCCCTGGCAGGACCATCACCATGGAAGCGCCGGATACTCATCTCTGTCCTAGGCACCAAGATCATTGTCTGAGACGGCTGCATTCTTGCTGCTGCTGCTGCCTCGCTGTTCATCTACGTAACTACTCAACAAAACTAAAGCCTAATAACCTCTCAATAACAATACCAAAAAAAACAACTAAACTAACACTATCTATACCGCCTATCGATGTCTAAACTCCTATGCAAACCTAATCTATCCCGATAAAAAAATACAAGTCTGGTCACTCAAGCACAGATCCCACTTCTGACACCAAAAATGTGAGCAGGTCAGGCAGGCGCGAGTGGGAGGGCCTATTCTCTGCTGCTCAACATTAAAATTTTACCTAACAGTAGGCAGGTGTTAGCGCTACTGGGTGGGCTCATCTGTGACACCTCAGTCTACGACCAAGGGGCTAGAGTCACCTAAGTAACCAGACATACTAAACTAAACTAAATGGAAACAAGATAACAAACTTTAGTTTAGTATAAATAAACAAAATGAAACTTTATTTACAAGGAATTAAATAATAATAAAATATAATATATACACTAACCACTATAAACTACCCTCTAAATCTACGCCACTACAAACACTAACAAACTAACCAAACTAACACAAACTGATCAAACCAACTTACAACTATCTAACAAAATCCCTACAACTACTACACTAGACCTAGATCTACACAAACACACTACAATAAACTAGTCTAGAGTCTAGATCTACAATATCCTACTATTACACTCATAACACTAACACTAAAACAAGAATATCTTATCCTTAGGCTCAGTACTTTACTATTCACTAAGAACAGAACTGAGAAACAGACTATAAATTATTAAATATAACTAAGTTTACCAAGGCATAAAAAGAAACAAAATAACACTAGATTCTAGCTTCCCTAGAATTAGAATAGATCTAACAACAGTAGTTATAAACAGCAGCTCAAAGCAGCAGTTAAAAGCAGTAACACAGCAGTTACACAGCAGTAATAATAGCCTGCAAAACATAAATGCAAAACTATATTATAAAATATTCTATTAGGACTGATGGACGCCGCCATCTTCCGTACAGCATGTTGCCAACTATTATGACAAATAGTCCAGTAGAAAATAAAATAACTACTTTACACATAGTATAGATCTAGTAAAAAAATATAAAATATTTCTACACTTACAGGCCGTCCCAGGTACAGGAATAAAAATATAATTAGACGACAGACCACAACGATCTTCAGCTGTCACACAGACAGATATGGTACTGACCACTGGTCAACTGTACACTGAACTGTTTTTAAAACAGCGTGGCATCACTTTTTATACACAAAAAGCGGAAGTAGAAATAAGTTTGGCACTAGCCTATAAAAATAAAATATATAAAAATATAGCTCTAGGAGCGCAAGCTCACAGTTGCTTTGTATATTCTTGTAATCTTCCCTGGAACGGAGCGCTAGCGTTGTCTGAATTTCTCCTTCATTTTTAAAGTTTGTAGTAGTGTGAGTTCCTTCGAGTAACATCTTCTTCTTCTTCGTTCTCATTGTTATGTTAGAGTGTTCATATGACTAGACCAATACATGAGATGAACTGCGCAGTGGTTTCCAAAATCAGGGAGCTCTCCATATAGTTTTCTTTCTATTTGGGGTGTTTTGGGGATTGTGTCTTATACGGGCCTCTTGGTAAAGAGAGGCAGTTTTGGAGGACGTGGTCGGCATTCTCTGGTGATACTCCACATGGGCAGACTTCACTGGTTCCAATTTTGAGCTTCCGGTACATATGTTGCCGCATCATTTCTTGTTTGTGTTGTAAGACTCCCACTTCTTGTAGAGAATGACCGTAAGCACTTGTAAGTTTGTGCACTAGCGGTGGGGCACTCCTCTAAGTGACTTAGTTGTTCATAGTGTTTTAATTATAAATGAGCACACAACAGTAACTAGGTTTCCCCCTCTTTTTTTTCTTCCCTTTTCTCTTCCTTCCCCCTTCCCTTTGTAATTTGTATATATAAAAAATTATATTTAAAAGCTGCGGGGGTGGGGTAATCCATGGATGACCATATTAGTAATAAAAATTACCCTCTCAAAAGTGGTAGACGAGGTATGCTTATACATTTTAATAAAATTACATGTTTTAGTATACATTTTTTTTATTCAGTACTGAAGAGATGACATTGCCAACAACACATAAGACACTAACCTAAGTTTACGGTTTACACAACAGTTCACGTTAAAACTGTTCACAAACTGTCCAGACTTGACGATCACTGGGTTGTCCATTGTCCTCTGTTGTAGACGAACGAAGATATTAGGATTCTTTCGGAAGGATCTTTTTTTTTTTCAGTAGAGGAGATTACATTGCCCACAACCACATAAGATAAAAACGTTACACAACAATTAAGGTTAACATTGTTCATAAACTGTCCAAACTTGACGATCACTAAGGTTGTCCATTGTACTCTATTTCAATAAATATTCCGTGGTAGAGATTTTTTTTTGGTATCACAACAAATGTAAGAACCTTGTTCAGAATGGTTCATAGTTCTCTGTTTCCTTTGCTTGTCCCTTTCCCAGCCCCTAGACATACAAGCCACATGGGCTTTCATCTCAAACGAAATGCATGATCTTCGGAGTTTTGAAGGTCAGTGTCTTTATTTATTATTTTTTTTTTTTATAAAAAGGAAACCTCCGAATTTGCGCTATTCAATTTTAGCTTTATCATCATAGGAATCCTTGGGCCTTAGGCCTCTTTTCTTTGCCTCTTTTTTGGGCTTTATGTGCCTGTTTTATGGGCCATCTTGCCTCTTTTGTAGGCTTTCTTTTTTTTTTATTTGTAAGTTCTCATAACTCACAAGTATTAAATCATAAACAATTCAAAGGTGATTAACCTAAAAATATAATAATAGTAATAGAAATATTATTTAATATCAAAGACAAACTACCTAACCATTGAAACCACTAGAGACAGAAAAATGATACAAGTATCCTCTACCCCAGAATAATCAACACAATATCAATTGGCAAAAAACAAACCCCATTTGGGCAGTTGTTTGAGACAAACATCTATAAAAAAGCTAACAAGATCCTCGAAATAAAGAATCACTCTTTGTGTCAGGATTTTGTGATTTTACTATCACAAAAGAGATACAAGACACCGATAGCAAAGACAAACAGACACAAACACTCTTTTGTTCCCCTGGCAATCGGATAATTAAATAAGAATGATCTGGTATAAACTTTGTCACATGTAAATTATGAGTGAGTCTGGTGTGAATGTACACTTTGGTTTCTTATAGTTATAATGTTTTTTGTTTGGTGTAATGCACAAATTGTAAGACAAATTTCCATATGGATAATAAAGATTATTATTATAAAAAAAAAATATCCCTGACCCCCAACACCCCATTTCTGGAATACTACCTGAGTATTGTACAAGTATATGAAAATCAAACTAGATAATTCTCTACCCTTAAATCCATTATTTTCCTAAATGTCAATTCTAAGTGATTAGGATCAAACACCTTACTATTATGTAGAGCTTTGAGCCAGCTAGCCCAAACAAGATTCCTGTATTCGGAAACAATAATCAAGTTTAAGTTTTGCATCATTTTATTTTTTAGTTTTGGCAGCTTGTTTAAAACAATAGACAAGTTAACATTTACATAGTTGCCACAGTTAGCTTCTAATAAGTCCCTTACGGTACTTTTAACTTGAAGGAATAATGGACATTCCAAATACATGTGTTTCTCGTTATCAGCATTTTCAAGATGGCATAATTTACATTCACGGTCATTTTGCCCGTCTTCTAACCATAGGGGTCATCCCAAAGATAAGTCTATAACTTATCTCTCTAGCTTTTGGTGGGATATGTTTGATTTTTAGCGGCCCAGGAAAGGGGAAAAGACGCTATTAGTTTTGTGCGAAATGGCCGTCCGTCTGTCCCGTTTAGATCTTGTAAACTAGAAAAGATATTGAAAATCCGACATCACAATATTTTAGACCATTCAAAGTTCTGATGCAACGGCTACTTTTTTTTTTTGAAAGCGAAAAATCTAATTTTTAAAATCAGTTATGCAAGCAGTTTTTTAAAGAGAAAAAGCTAATTAGTATGCATTATAAGTTAGAATAATTTAAAATGAATAGTAATCTTAAAAACTTCATTTTTCTGAACATTTTTTTAATTGCGGAATTTTTTTTTTTTTTTTTTTTTTGGAGGATTCGAATAAGAGATTGAGCCTTTTCAAAACAATTAGATCAATTATAAGACATCAGTTAGGCCAGGGGAGGCGCGGTGGCTGAGCGGTAAAGCGCTTGTCTTTCGAACCGGGGGTACCCGGGTTCGAATCCTGGTGAAGACTGGGATTTTCAACTTTGGAAGCTTTGAGCGCCTCTGAGTCCACTCAGCTCTAATGGGTACCTGACATTAGTTGGGGAAAAGTATAGGCGAGTGGTCGTTGTGCTGGCTACACGACACCCTCGCTAATCGTAGGCCACAAAAACAGATGAACTTACATCATCTGTCCTATAGACCACAAGGTCTAAAAGGGGAACTAGTTAGGCCAGGTTCACATCTAACTTTACATTCACTTACACCTATCCTTTGATCTGCGGGACCGTTGGGGCACTACACAAGATCTGTTAACCCTCTTTCTCCATTCTTATCTCTCATTTGTCTTTGATATAATTTCATTTGGATGTTCTTTCTAAAAATATTGAAGCCTGCCTGGGTGGACCTCTTTTGAGTTTGTGTTTCCACACAAACTGTCTTTTGTAACCTTGTTAGGTTTATGAATGTGTCCTTGAATTCTGTCACCCCAAGACCTCTCCCCCACTTAATCCTATTAACTATGCTTTCATGTAACAGCTTTTTAAGTGTTGTATATGATTCTTTGGTTTTGTTGTGTATTAAATGTTCATTACCAGGTAAAATTCTTCAAATAGATCTGTAAAATGTCTTTATTTACTTTTTTAAGAATGCACTACATCTTTATTTCTGATAATCTTTACAAATCCTCCTATTAGCTTGGAAACTCTTCATGAGTTTAAAAAGCTGGGCGGACACTGGTCGCGTATTATGAAAACGGTACTAACAATTTTTCTAAATATTTTACAGTTTTTTTTTGTGTATACTTGAAAAAGGAGGTGCGGTAACTGAGTGGTAAAGCGCTTGGCTTCCGAACTGGGGGGTCCCAGGTTTGAATCCTATTGAAGACTGGGATTTTTAATTTCGGGATCTTTTGGGCGCCTCTAATGGGTATGGACATTAGTAGTGGAAAAGTAACTATACAGCGATTTCTTTCGCTTAATCACAAGCGAATATTAGATTTATTAAAACTATGGGAAAATGGAATTCAACATTCAGCAGCATACAAAAAGTTACAAAACACTTAATTTTTCCCAACACGTGTTCTATTTAAAGATGTTTTTTTTTTTTTTTTTTGTGGTTATTTTACACAACAACTATAGCACCGAGAATGAAAGTAATTAATTTACTTATAATATTATTTTTATAATTTTGGATGTTCTTTAAGTTTTAGATAAATGAATATTTATGCATAGCTAATTTATTGTAACAAATCGATTGTGATTTATTGATAAATGATTTAACTTGCTGCATTTTTTAAAACAATATTTGTAAGAAAAGTTGTGAAGAATTCAAAAAAGAGCTATAAGCTCTAAGAGAGAGAGAGAGAGAAAGAGAGAAAGAGAGAGAATTAGTGACGCTGTACGCCATCCTCTATTTGTGAGACGCTGTACGCCATTCTCTATTTGTGAGACGCTGGTCCAGCCCTATTTTTGTTTTCTTGCTTTGTTTGTTTATTTTTCTCTCCGTAACTATCTGTTGCCTCTCTTCTTGTCTTTTTTTCTTGGTGCAAATTAATTCCTAAAATATGCAGTGGCCGTCAATTGATATTCTCAATGATTGTACACCCACAATGCCTGAGTGAAACGACCATTAATCAAACCACAGCATTCGCGTGCTTTCCATATCCCAGCCACGTGCTTGGGATCGTCTGCTTGTATGTTAATGGATTTTTCATGCAGCTACATTGTTGCCAACTTTCAACGTGTGAGTAGATCTAGGGATGTTATAGACACGAAATCTGGGTGTAATTGTTCTTAACGACAAATTTATTTTGTTTCATCGATGAACAATCTGAATTTTGTTTCTGTTCTTTTAACAAAGGAGAGTCGCAATTTCTATAGGAAGTTTGCTGTCTTGGAAAGCTCTTAGGGAATCGTGATATGTATAGATTTAAGCCGTGTCTACATCGACGCATGATATAGGCCTATATGTGATGTTTTATAATTTCATTATGTTATTCTAACACTTCAGAAAAAAATAAGCTCTAGTGATAATGTAAACACTGGCAGGTAAACATTTCTATTCTTCTGTTGTATTAACTCTTTCTCTCCATAATTATTTACCACATTCTGGTGGAATCAACGTTGGTATCGTTAGTTAGGAGAGAAAGAGTTAAAGATGTTTAGAACGAAAAGAAAGTTGAGAAAAAGAGAACTTTTTATACCAAGTTTGATTGTATTATCACTTATTCGAATTGAGGAAGTTGGCACTATCCAGCCCGTGCCTGGCCTCTCTGGAAGAGCATATAAAGATCTTGGAGACGTTAACTTAGGCGTCTTCTTCGCCATTACCAAATACGACCCGCAACACTTGTGCGGGGACGAGCTTCGCTTTCCCTTATTGCAGCAGTACATCGAGGCCATAGTGTACGCTGTGGATGAGATCAACAGGTCGCCGGCCCTGCTGCCGAACATCACTCTGGGCTATGCCATCGTGGATGACTGCGTGAAGGAGTCAGCAGCCGTGGCGCAAGCTCTGCGGTTCTTGCCTCGCAGGAACTGCACCACCATGGAAATTAACGACAACTCTGACCAGTACGATGTGGTCGGCGTCATTGGACCGGAGAGGAGCGACAACAGCCTGGCGGTGTCTTTGGTGCTGGGGCCCGTCAAAATCCCCCAGATAAGCTTCTTGTCGTCCAGCGATGAGCTTTCCAACAAAGATCTGCATTCGTATTTCCTACGAATGATCCCACCTGATAGGCAGCAAGTGGACGCCATTTTGACCTTCATTCAAGCCCAGAAATGGACCTACGTCAGCATTATATTCTCGGCAGGGAGTTACGGCGAGTCTGCATATTTACGATTCAAACAAAGAGCCGAGGCGTTCGGCATTTGCTTGGCCGTGCACCGCAAGACAACCTTGGTCATGACTTCCGAAGAGTACGTAGAGATCATCGAGGAGCTCCTCCAGAAATCTAAAGCTAGAGTTGTCGTGGCTTTCATCGGGGGAGAGGAAATGGTGAGACTTTTCCAACAGGCTCACTCGATGAACGTTTCCAAACAGTTTATCTGGATCGGAAGCGATGGTTGGTCTGAAAGATTGACCATTTTACCGATCGAATACCAACCTTCTGTTTACGGTTCCTTCTCTTTCCAAGTCTCTGCAAGGGAACACTCGCGGTTCAATGATTATTTTGACAGCCTGAGACCAAACTGCACCAAAAATCCTTGGTTTCAAGAATTCTGGGAGTGGGCGTTTGATTGCTCTTTCAAACGAAGGACATGCGACGATTCCCAGAGAATCAGCCAAAGCTCCAAGTTCTACAGACTTGGACTTATCAGTAAAGCGATTGATACGGTGTACGTGTACGGACATGCGATGCACAATCTCATTGCCGACAAATGTCCCCAAGCCACTGGTGAGGAAGCTTCAGAGTGTATAAAGAAAACAGGATTGTTGGACTATTTGAGAAATGTATCTTTTGAAGGTATGTGTTTCGCTTTTTGCAAAGCTTATATCAACTCACTCTCTCTGACTGTCTGGTAAAAAGTTTGTACACTTTATTTCTCCCATACCCATTCTCGGATCAATTTGAAACTTTGCACAATTATTTATTGGCATAGACAAGGCATGAATCGATAAAAAAAAAAGTAACCAATTAGTCAATGAACTACTGGTAATTTTTATTTTTTTGTTTGATACCAACAAGGGAAATTAATCCTTTAGTATTCACAAATATGGCTAAAGAGGTGTGTTTGACCCCCCTTAGATAATTACACAAGTCATTTCTCCCACACCTATTCTCTGATCAAGTTCAAACTTTAAAAACATGAATCCATTATAAAAATTTACCAAATAGTCAATTAATTATTGGTAATTTATTATTTTGTTTGATATTGAATAAGGGACATAACTTCTGGATTATTGAGAATCAATTCTTGATAATTTTAGGAGTGTAGTCAACTATTAGGATGTTTTATTATGTTAATGTGCCAATAAAAGATTTTTTTAATTTCTGTATAAGAATCTGGTTTTATACTTTAAAACACTTGGACCATCTAACTACTAAAAAGTTCCCTTTCAGACCTTGTGGTCTATAGGGCAGATGATGGAAAAGTAATCTGTTTCTGTGTCCTACGGCTAACGAGAGTGTCATGTGGCCAGCACAACGACCAACCGCCTTTACTTTCCCCGGCTAATGTCAGGTACCTATTAGAGCTGGATGGACCCAGAGGCGCCCAAAGATGCGAAAGTTAAAAATCCCAGTCTTCACCAGGATTCGAACCCGGGACCCCCGGTTTGGAAGCAAATTTCTTTACCGCTCAGCCACAGCGCCTCATCTAACTATTAAGTCATGTATTAATTGCTAACTGTTTGAGCCATACATAGATATATTATATAGATCTACAATACAAAAGATTTTATTCTAGAGTTGGACATTCCCAGCGTTGTCTTATGTTTTCTGTGTTAATGCTTTGATGTCTGTCTCAGGAACACCATCTGATGCCTAGATGTTACAGTTGCCTTCCCTATGACTTGATGCTACATCCCCCAATAATTAAATGCAACATGCATGCTGTATCCATAACAATGGCTTAGTGTTTCATGAACTTTCATCCCAATCCCTAAGAAATGGCTAAATGTTACATCCCCATCCCCAAGAAATGGCTAAATGTTACATCTCAATCCCTAAGAAATGGCTAAATGTTACATCCCAATCCCTAAGAAATGACTAAATGTTACATCCTAAATCCTTAGTAATGGTTTGATTTTGTATTCCTAAGATCTATTAACAGGGCCCCGCAATTTTAGACTAAGCGGTAAAGCGCTCGGCTTCCGAACAGAGAGTTCCGGGTTTGAATCCTGTAGAAGATTGGAATTTTGAATTTTGAATGTCGGGATTTTAAGGGCGCCTCTGAGTCTGTCTAACTCTAATGGGTACCTGACACTAGTTGGGGAAAAGTAAAGGCGGTTGGTCGTTGTGCGGGCCACATGACACCCTTGTTTACATATGGAAGTTGCAAACCATTAAATAGGAACAATCTGATATAAACTTTGTCACATGTAAATTATAAGTGAGTCTGATGTAAATGTACACTTTGGTTTCTTATAGTTAAAATGTTTTTTGTTTGGTGTAATGCACAAATTGTAAGACAAATTTCCTTACGAACAATAAAGATTATTATTATTATTATCTGTCCTATAGATCTCAAGGTCTGAACTTTACTTTTTTCTTTTTTTTTTTTTTTAATATTACAATCAGTTATGTCTCTTGTCACAGGCCAAGATGTAGAACTTCAAGGGTTAACATATGTAGTGAATCGAACCATTGACCTAGCTTTAAGCCAATGGCGCCTATTGCGTTGGAGTTGATTCCTGTTGCATAATAAATGTTTATATAATGATCTCATTAATAGTAAAGTTGCTATTGTAAAAAAAAAACTTAGAAGTGGGGCCTCGCAAGCAATTAGCTAACTTTGCCACCGCGCCCCCAACGTTCAATTAGCGTTCCGTAAACTTCTGAAACATATTTGTACAGATGTCAAAATCCGATTTTTCTACTAAGTCCAAAAACAAGACGCGGTGGCTGAGTGGTTATGCGCATGGCTTCCGAACCGGGGTCTGGGGTTCGAACCCTGGAAAAGACTGGGATTTTTAATTTCGGGATCTTTGGGTGCAACCGAGTCCACCCAGCTCTAATGGGTACCTGACCTTAGTTGAGGAAAAGTAAAGGCGGTTGGTCGTTGTGCTGGCCACATGACACCCTCGTTAACCGTAGGCCATAGAAACAGAATACCTGCCCTATAGACCACAAGGTCTGAAAGGGGAACTTTACTTTTTTTGTAGCTAGCCCTATGCCTAAGGTCGGCCCTGGTTTCGGTGCCTCGTACGTCAACCATCTCACTTAGGTACATCTATATTTCTCACTTCTCCGTGTTCTCCCATCTGTCACGTGAATCTGTCACGTGGTTCGCATGTACGTGTATTACTTTTATAACCAAGACAATTATCATAAAGTTTTGTAAAATTTAATTTGTTTTCACTTTAACAGGATCTTCAGGATACATCCAGTTTGACGACAATTACAACCTGAAAGGCTATTACGAAGTCAGACAAAATCTGCCAGGGAATCCTCTAAACTTAAAACCAGTATGCCGCATTGACCTCGACAACGACACCAGCATCAGTGTTCTCAGCAATTACACGTGGGAATACGTCAGCTACGCTGGCTGGCCAAACGTGCCTCCAGAGTCCGTTTGCAGTCCACCTTGCGGCGTCAATGAGTATAAGGTCCCCGACCTGGTCAAGTGCTGCTGGGATTGCAGGGAGTGCCGAAAGAACGAGATCGTGTTCCAGAACGGCTCGTCCTGCCAGGTCTGCCCGAAGTTCAACTGGCCCGATCCCCTGGCCAACTTCACCCGCTGCTCCCTCATTGAGCCCACGTCACTGCTCTACACCAAAGGCGTGGTCATCTTCGAGATGGCCGCCATCGCGCTGGGCTTGGTCACCACTGTCTTCGTTCTGATCGCGTTCATCTACTACAAGGAGGCCAGCATCATCAAGGCTGCGAGTCGCGAGCTCAGTTTTCTCCAGCTCATTGCCATCATGCTTGGCTTCGTGACGATCCTCCTCTACGTTCTACCGCCAACAGATCAGATTTGTTCCGTGGCTTATTGCCTCTTCTGCTTCTCATTGAACTTGCTGCACGCGCCACTCTTGGTCAAGGCCATTCGGATCTACAGAATTTTTCTGGCGCCTTCAAAATGTGCCAGAGGTCTTAGGTTTATTAGTCCGTTCTCCCAAGTGGTCATTTCATGCCTAATAGTACTTGGTCAGGTTAGTCTTTTTTTTCATTAAGTACATTGCAGTCATAATTGAAAGTCTGTTTGTTTGTTGGAAGCCTTTGTCTTGAACACCTTGCTCTTCTTTCTGTTTATGGTAAGACTCAGTCTAGCTGAATTGTTCTTGAAAATCGAAAAGCACTATTGTAATTTACTTTTGTCTTATGTTCGTCGTTTTTTAATACAAAGCCGTGGGCCCACGAGGCCTCATCTATCTCTAGTTATGGCTTTCCATTAGGTATTGTCATAATCCCATAAACTGAACAAGGTTATTCAGAGATTTATTAAAGATATTTGTAGACATTGTCATGTATTATAATGTGGAGTGCACAAGAATGAAATTTTGATTTCATTTATCTTAAAAACTTTTTTGTATAATTACAGATTTTCGGTAGCTGAATACTTACGCACTCAAAACTCAAACTCAAACTCACTTATGCACTAATTAATTTATAACATTTTTAGTTTTATATATATATTTGTCCTATGCCATTGTATGTTTCTGTTATATAATTATTTTTTTCTCAAAATTCTAGAATCATTAGAGATTTTAACCTAATGTCTGACTTGGTTACTTTCCCATAGTTAGGCTATAGATGTTTCGGATTGAAATAACCCAAACGCTAACCCTAGCTAGTCAAGTAAACATTTAATCTATACATTTTATTTATTTATGATATTATAACCATAGACATAAATAAAATAAATATAGAATGGCCGATAAAAGAGTTTTATGAAACGAAAATTTGTGACTTGCAATTTTGTGTACTTTATTATACAGCAGTGTTGTTTTGTTTAATCTCTAAGACTGAAGATCATGCAACTTTTCAAAATTCGGAAATCCGACAACAATAGATATACATGTTTTCAAGTTACATGAAGTTATTTCCTTTTTCCAATCTATATTTATATATGTCTATGATTATAACATATACTCGTATATTCGCGAAATACCACTCATTTAATGATTCATCTTTCAAGAGATCTATGGAACCGTCCAACAGATTTTCAAGAAATATCTCTCACAAGTTCTTTTTACACTTAGGTGCTAGATAAGAAAAAGTTTTGATAGATTCACAGACTGAACTTGGCAATTCGCGCAAAAAAAACAACAAAAAAAAACGCAACCTTTCTATTAAATCTTTGTATTTAATTTTCGGTATTTCCCCCAAAATACTCTCAATCTAAATATAGCGGATCAAAAATTCAACGCAACAAAGCAGGAGTCAAGTGGATGCCCAAATTTTACTGGCGCGTGTTCAAATTTTACTGGCGAGTGTTCAAATTTTACTGGCGCGTGTTCAAATTTTACTGGCGCGTGTTCAAATTTTACTGGCGAGTGTTCAAATTTTACTGGCGCGTGTTCAAATTTTACTGGCGCGTGTTCAAATTTTACTGGCGCGTGTTCAAATTTTACTGACGCGTGTTCAAATTTTACTGACGCGTGTTCAAATTTTACTGGCGCGTGTTCAAATTTTACTGGCGCGTGTTCAAATTTTACTGGCGCGTGTTCAAATTTTACTGACGCGTGTTCAAATTTTACTGGCGCGTGTTCAAATTTTACTGGCGCGTGTTCAAATTTTACTGACGCGTGTTCAAATTTTACTGGCGCGTGTTCAAATTTTACTGGCGCGTGTTCAAATTTTACTGGCGCGTGTTCAAATTTTACTGGCGCGTGTTCAAATTTTACTGGCGTTTATTTGGAATCCGTTCGTCGCCATTGATTTCAAAAACTAAAAACACATTTGAAATACCGACTTCAACATAGAGCTTGTAAAGGGTGCATGCAACGGCTGCTTCTGATCTTTTGAGCTCGATACTATTGTTTTAAGGAATGTCATACCATAGACATCGAAACTTAAGCACAAACATAGAATCGTTTCCTAAAACAAGGTAACAAGAAACCGCCCTCTGTTCCGGACTATTGTATCTTTTAGAGTGCGTGTAATATTCAAAATCGGATTATTGAACTGTCATCACCATGATTCGAAGATGTTTATAGGTACAATAGTTATTGGAATGTTAATTAGCTAAGCTGTTAAATTTTTGTTCTCGATTCTTGTATTATAATGTCATGTGAAAAAAAAATAATTGTGCGAAATTTCAGTTATTTCCGAAATTGGGTGTCGGAGAAATAACGCCTACAAACTTTTACCAGAAGAGTTGATGTCAGCTTTGTAACTATGGAAACACGATACGTACGGAAAATATTTTCAATGATTCGCATTACCTAGACATTGAGCTAATTACCCAAATTGTAGGCCTACATTACCTACTAGGCACTTGTTAAAGTGAAAAAAAAAAGATTTTTGTCCAAGTAGCGTCGGTTAAAGAAAAAAAAAAAGCCCGCCAAAATACGTTATACTTAACACGAAGAAAATTTTACGACAATCCCGCCCATTTCATACAGGATACGCGACGTTTTGGCTCAACCGTTTTGGGCACGAGAGGATCTGACCTTAATTTATAAAACACTGAACCGTAGTGGTCATGTAGTGACATGTAGTATGTGCTCTGGACATGTCTCGGTGGTTCTTGGTTTGGATCCTTCCCGCCGAAATACCGTTACAGACGTCAAATGTACCTCGCATAATATAGCATAGGCCAGTGGTGCCTCTTTCTTTACGTGATTGAAACTGACATGCGTACAACCTTTTTACAAAGCTTCTATCAACTCACTCTGTCTGTCTGGTAAAAAGTTTGAGCATGTTTTTTCTGTCTTTTCCCATTCTCGGGTCAAGTTAAAACTGCACAAAATTATTCAATCAAAGCTGAAAAAAAAAACGTGAATAAATAAAAAAAAAAGGATGTTAGTGGTAATAAAATGCTCTCTAAAATCAAAATGGTATTTAATTGATTTATTTGAATTCATAGTTAATATAGTAATTTTGATGTGAGTTTGTGTGTGTGTGTGTGCTTGTGTGTGTGTGTGTGTGAGGTACGACCGAACCGCAATGTCCGCCTACGAGTTCGGGTATAACATCTATTGTTTAATTGCAAACCTATATCGTCACCATATTTCTATTAATTTTTACTCAACTCGTTCGTTCCTTACTCGGTCAGACTATTTCAACGCCACCCTTCGATCAAGAAATATGAAAAGGACCGAGATATCTGTGTGTAGTCGCTCAATTAACTCTATACGTTGTGTCTGTTCTATTTATTTGAATGTTTCTGTAGTGTTGTCTTTATATGAAAAAGAGTCCTTGTTATCACAACAATTTTCCATAAAGCAGTTGTAGTCTTAGTCTTGGTCTTAGTCTTAAAGAAAATGGTTGAATTTTTTTGTTGCTTTCACCAGACTCTTGTTTATTTCAGGTTATCATTGTTTCCATTGTCACAACTCTACAGAAGCCTCGAGCCATGAAGAATCAGCTGAGTCTTCTAGAGCGCGAGGTGGAGCTCTCCTGCCACATGTCCCCGGCCATGCTCGTGTCGTTCCTCAGCTACAACCTCACCATCGTCCTGCTCAGCTCCGTGTTCGCCTTCAAGACCAGGATGGTCCCCGACAACTTCAACGAGTCCCGCTTCATTTCCGTGTGCGTCACCACCACGCTGGTAGTCTGGGTAGCCTTCATCCCGACCTACATCCACTCTGCTAAGCAATACCTCAAGACCCTGCTGCTGACCCTGGCGCTTCTGATGAACCACTCCCTGGCCTTGACCTTCCTGTTTCTGTCCAAACTGTTCGCCATCTTGTACTACAATAAATCGACGGCGGCTGTAAATCCAGCGGAGGCGTCTCCTGCGCCGAGGTTCAAACTCAGCCTTCAGCACAGCGCCAGTTATGTTTTACCGTATGCCACCACCAATGGACAGGTCTAATAAACTAGGCTGTTTTTTAACGAGGGTCATCGTGATCTGGCCTAATTCTCCTATTTTTTACCTAGACAGAACAAGAAAGACACACCAAATTAACACTTATAATGTAAGCTCTATGTCGACCAATTGTTTCCGTACATGAAATTATGCCCGGGCAGTGTCAAATTGTGTATAATAAGTGTATAATATATTGGGAATTGGCCCGCAGGGGCATACATCAGCAGGCAACTAATTGCAGGTGTAAAAGAAAAGAAAAGCCCCATCCAGCAAACTCTCTGCTGTGCTTCAGTTCAACCCTTTTCAACTTCCACATACTAAATAAGGACTCCGATAACGCCTCATCACTGAACTATATATCTGAGACGACATTTCATTTCAAGAGTTTATTCGTTCAGCTTTATGTACTCGAAATAGAGCCTTGAGAGAACAAACGAATAGTCACTTTTAATTAGAGTAGCACCATTAGTCAAATCACTGAATTTAGAGACACTTCGGGACAGAAGACTAAAAAGTTATTTAAGAATAAATAAAAAAAAATAAAAAGTTACAATACACAAATATAAAGGCACATTTTTTGTTCCATATGCTAGGAAAAATCCGTACAAGTGCTCCTTCTTCGCGAATGCCGTTAGAGCATGGAATGGGTTGCCTGCGTCAGCCAGGAAAACCAAACAACGTAGCAGAGTCTACGTCACTGATTACGTAGCTCGTAATCTCTTTTGAAGTAACGTCTGTAATCTATAAGATAAAATCTTTTTCAACAGGAGGAACAGAAAATATTTTAGTTAATTCAGTGTCCTCCTATTGAGAGAAAATTTTTTTTATAAAGTTAGTTTTTTTCTTCTGTAACATTTTTGCATTATATTTTCATTGTCATCATGAGTTTCATCCTCTTCAAAGTTGATTTAATTTGAGGAATGTTCTTATTTATCAACATGCTCATTATTTATTATAAAATAATATTCTCTGTGTAAATATTGTATAGGGACTGTACGTTAGTCAGAGGTGTGACTGAGTTAAAAATCTTTTGACTACTAAACATATATGGTTACTTAGGGCGTATGTTGAGACTGCCTGATGAATGGGGCAAATGAAATTGGATGAAAGTGATTCTGGACGCACAACACCCTTATACTTATTGTCTACAGATCTTTGCACGATATACATGCATATATTAATTGTAATTATTGGAATCAATGATCTATGCTGTGATGTTGTATTATAGAAAGTCTACTTATTTTTCAATCTATTTGTAAATTATCTTTATTAATTATGTGTTAATTATGTATTGCTCATTATGTATTATGGCTTCCGAAAGAGACAGTGGGAAATCACTCGAAAAAGCCGCGGGATGCCCAGTTAGGATCCAAAGGAAATCTAGACTACTGCCTAAGACAAGGGTAGAGAGGGGAAATGATACCTTAAATCGAACCCCGACAGACAACCGTTTTGTCTGCGTTGGTGGTGGCAAAATATGTAGATTACAGCTAGGACTGCTACTGCAGTGATCCTTACTCTTTGGACTCGAGACAAGCATTGTTTATAAAGCCTGTGTAATGTATTGGTAAAAAAAGCTAACCTACACAATTACTGTCTAGATAAAGTTATCTTATTGTGTATAGAAAGAAATATAGATATGAATTTGCTGTTTAATTTCCTGGCTGCTTTTGCTAAGAAGTAATATATATATATATATATATATATATATATATATATATATATATATATATATATATATATGGCTCCTTTTGTCTCGAAAGGCAATGGATGCGCCCAAGTGAGTCACTGGTTTTGGCTTAATCTTGAGACGGGGCAGAATCTGGTGTGGCTAATCAAGCCAATTCTAGAACGGCAGACTTTGCCACAATTCGTACATTTGTATGCCTCTGATTTAGGGCTAGCAGACAGGGCAGCTTTCTTTTTTTCCCTCTTGATTAAAGCCGCTTCAATTCTTTTGTTCTCAGCAAGGGTTGTCCCAGCACGCACAGTCTGTCTCCATGCACTCCGGTCTTTGGCTATGTTTTCCCACATACTTTCACTGATGCCTGAGGCTCTCATGTCTCGCTTGCAGACATCTCTATATGTTAGTCTTGGGCGGCCCTTGGGTCTGACTCCTTCCACAAGCTCAGCATATAAGATATCTTTCGGGATTCTAC
Source organism: Biomphalaria glabrata (assembly GCF_947242115.1). Taxonomy (NCBI): domain Eukaryota; kingdom Metazoa; phylum Mollusca; class Gastropoda; family Planorbidae; genus Biomphalaria; species Biomphalaria glabrata. The sequence goes on along the minus strand of NC_074725.1, from coordinate 28,460,922 downwards.
CATCTGGCATGCGGGTGACATGTCCGAGCCAGCGTAATCTCCTTTGTGTCAGGAGAGCATACATGCTGTTCATATTGGCCAGTCTCAAAACTTCCTGATTGGAGACATGGTCCCTCCAAGAGATGCCCATTATGCGTCTCAGGCAGCGCAAGTGGAAACTATTTAATCTGTGCTCTTGGTACATGTATGTTGACCAGCTTTCACTGCCATAAAGGAGAGTGCTCACAACACAGGCGTTGTAGACTAGGATTTTGGTCGCTGTGGTCAATTTACCATTTTCCCAGACGCGCTTGGAGAGTTTTGCCAATGCTGTGGTAGCTTTTCCTATCCTTTTTGTCAGCTCGATGTCTAAGTCTAGGTTACTGACAATTGTTGAACCCAAGTAGGTAAATTCCTGCACCACTGAAAGGGTGTGGTTCCCAATTTGTATTATAGGTATTTCTGCAACGTCTTGTGCCAGGATTTCGGTCTTGGAGAGACTTATAGTAAGGCTAAACTCTTGACAAGCAGCTGCTAAGGCGTTCACTAGCTTCTGTAGACCTCCTTGTGAGTGAGATACGAGTGCCGCGTCATCGGCAAACAGCAGCTCCCTTAACAAGATACGACGCCTTTTCGTTTTGGCTTTAAGACGTGCCAGGTTAAAGAGCCTTCCATCGGATCTGCTATGGATGTATATTCCGTCTTCCAGGGATTTAAAAGCACTGGATAGTACGACTGAGAAGAAGATGCCAAAAAGTGTAGGGGCCAGTACACATCCTTGTTTTACACCGCTCTTAATGGAGAATGGCCTGGAGGAAGAACTTTCAAACTGAACGGTGCCCTGCATATTTTCGTGAAAAGCTGACACTAGTTTTCTTAACTTATTTGGACAGCCGATTCTCTCTAGTACAGCAAACAGACCGCTTCTGCTAACAAGGTCAAAGGCCTTGGTCAAATCAATAAAAGCTATGAAGAGGGGCTGCTTTTGTTCTCTGCTCTTCTCCTGTAGCTGCCGCAGAGAGAAAATCATATCTGTTGTAGATCTTCCTGCCCTAAAGCCACACTGCGACTCTGGATAAACACGATCTGCCAGGATCTGTAATCGCTTTAGTAACACTCTAGCAAAAGCCTTTCCGACTATGCTAAGCAGTGAGATGCCTCTGTAATTGTTACAATCAGAGCGGTCGCCTTTATTTTTATAAATTGTAACAATGTTGGAGTCTTTCAATTCCTGGGGGACCATTCCTTGTTCCCAGCACAAGCTTAGCAGTTCATGGAGTGGTTTGATTAGGGCATGTTTTCCAGCCTGAATTACTTCAGCAGGAATGCCATCTCCTCCGGGTGTTTTCCCATGTGCAAGCATGTCAATGGCAATGCTCAGCTCCTTTACTGAGGGCGTTTCGTCTAATTCCGTCAAAACTGGAAGTGATGGGAAGTTGGAAACAGCATTTGGTGAGATGGCGTTTTCAATCTGGTAGAGTTCTGCATAGTGTTCTACCCATCGTTCCATTTGCAGCGCACGATCGCTGATGATTGAGCCATCTTTTGACTTGAGCGGAGCACACTTGCTGGTGTGAGTTCCAAAGGCTTTTCTCATGCCCTCATATAGTCCTCTTATGTTACCACAGTCGGCACAAGATTGAATATCTTCGCATAGCTCCTGCCAGTATTTGTTAGCAAAGGTTGTCATGGCCAGGGGTGTCAATGGGGTTAAGCTCCCATTGTCTATAAAGTACTCCTAATGGCATGCGTCTCAAATAGCCTCTGACAACTAAGTCCAGCACCTGGCCTGCTCGTGTGGCTTAGATATTAAGCCCGGCGAAACTGCTCTTACTAACAGGTGAAGGGGTGAAGGCGGATACCTGGCGCCACAAAACCGGGAGCTTCGGGCAGATGGAGCTCGTCAGCCTAGTAAGGCAGTTCATCTAGGAGAGGGGTACTCTGACTTCAAACCCCCGCTGCCTTGCGGTACTGAGGCTTCAGGAGACAACCTCGAGGAGAAATCAGGAGTGAAGCCCCTTAGGCGTTGGGAGTATCAGCTATGAAATTCCCTCCGGCAGCTTCTGCAACTGAGTTGGTGCCAAATGTAATGCGATGCGTTCCTTTGGATCACATCAGCAAGGTCGAGAGAGGGATCATGACGCATGGGCCACCCATGACCCCTTTATCCAAGGCCCAGGAATGCGCCCCGGAGAGGAAACTCTGGTGCTGCTGCAAAGCGGCTAAAACAACACGGGAGACAACAGTTACGGGTTATAAGTCCAACTTGATTGGCGTAATGTATGGACGCCACGGGTTGTCTCTGACGGTGGGAGAGGTCTTCGCGCCTCACTGATCAGCTACCGCCCGCCTCAACCTGGGCAGCCCCCAGTCAGTTAGGTGCTGATCCGCCACAGCCTGCCTGCTCTAATGGGTGCTTAGAGCTTAGTTTAAAACGACAAGTAGGCTGGAAACTTGCACCAAGCAACAAAAGAAGAAAAATTAAACTGAAAAAGAAAATCCCTGTCATGCGACTGGCCACTTGGAATGTCAGGACAATGTGTCCTGGTCTCACTGATGATCTAAGGCAGATCGACGATGCAAGGAAGACGGCAGTTATAAACAACGAGCTAAAAAGGCTACATATTGACATTGCAGCCCTGCAAGAAACCCGACTGGCCGAAAACGGCATGCTCCGCGAGACTGACTACACTTTCTTTTGGAAAGGGAAAGCACAGGATGAGACTCGAATACATGGTGTGGGCTTTGCTGTCAAGAACAGTCTTCTTCCCATGATAGTCCCTCCAGTTGGTGGCTCGGAACGGCTACTAAGCATAAGTATGATGACAGCATCTGGAAAAGTCACTCTAATTAGTGCCTATGCCCCCACACTATGCTCGCCTCAGGAGGACAAAGACAAGTTCTATGAAGACCTCAAAGAAGCCATTGCAAACATTCCTCAAAAAGAACATATGATCCTTCTAGGTGACTTCAATGCCAGAGTAGGATCAGATCACACTACCTGGCCAGACTGTCTTGGGCTTTTTGGAATCGGAAAGATGAATGAGAACGGACAAAGACTGCTTGAATTCTGCACATACCATAAGCTCTGCATTACCAACACATACTTCAGAACAAAACCACAGCACTGTGTCTCATGGAGGCACCCTAGGTCTGGGCACTGGCACCAGCTGGATATGATACTGACACGAAAAAAGGACATTGGAAATATACTGCTGACACGTAGCTACCAAAGCGCGGATTGTGATACTGATCATACTTTAGTGTCATGCCGGACAAGACTGCTGCCAACTAAGATCCACACTTCACAGGGAAAAAGAAAATCACGCCTGAATACTACTAGCACAAAAAATCCTGATCTTTGCACCGAATTTGAGAACAAATTAGAGGAAGCTTTTAAAAACTTCTCTGTGACTGAGGTAGAAAAAAGCTGGACGTTTATGCGTGATACAATCTACCAAACATCATCACTGGTCTTTGGAAACAAAACCAAGAAAAGCGAAGACTGGTTTGAAGCTAGTCTACCAGAAATGGAAACTGCCACTACGAACAAGAGAGCAGCCATGCTAATCTACAAGAAGGATCCCACCCCAAGCAACTTAAAAAGGCTCAGAGCTGCACGTAACAATGCCCAAAGAGTAGCGAGACAATGTGCTAACAAATACTGGCAGGAGCTATGCGAAGATATTCAATCTAGGGTTAGATATATAAAACAATAACAAATGAAAAAGACATTCAAATAAACTCAAAGCTTATGCAAAATAAGCTGAATCATTCCCTGTGAATGATTTATATTGTGTTGGCCACCATAAAGTTGGGCTAGAGTTAGAGCCATGGAGTACAGTTAGAGCCATGGAGTACAGTTAGAGTCATGAAGTACAGTTAGAGCCATGAAGTACAGTTAGGGCCATGGAGTAAGTTAGAGCCATGAAGTACAGTTAGGGCCATGAAGTACAGTTAGAGTCATGAAGTACCATGGAGTACAGTAAGAGTCATGAAGTACAGATAGAGCCATGAAGTACAGTTAGAGCCATGAAGTACCATGGAGTAAGTTAGAGCCATGAAGTACAGTTAGGGCCATGAAATACAGTTAGGGCCATGGAGTACAATTAGAGCCATGAAGTACAGTTAGGGCCATGAAGTACAGTTAGAGTCATGAAGTACCATGGAGTACAGTTAGAGCCATGAAGTACAGTTAGGGCCATGAAGTACAGTTAGAGTCATGGAGTACAGTTAGAGCCATGAAGTACATTTAGAGCCATGGAGTACAGTTAGAGCCATGAAGTACAGTTAGAGCCATGAAGTACCATGGAGTAATGTTAGAGCCATGAAGTACAGTTAGAGCCATGAAGTACAGTTAGAGCCATGAAGTACAGTTAGAGCCATGAAGTACCATGGAGTAAGTTAGATCCATGAAGTACAGTTAGGGCCATGAAGTACAGTTAGGGCCATGAAGTACAGTTAGCGCCATGGAGTACAGTTAGAGCCATGAAGTACAGTTAGGGCCATGAAGTACAGTTAGAGTCATGAAGTACCATGGAGTACAGCTAGGGCCATGAAGTACAGTTAGAGTCATGAAGTACTGTTAGAGCCATGGAGTACAGTTAGAGCCATGAAGTACAGTTAGAGCCATGGAGTACAGTTAGGGCCATGGAGTACAGTTAGAGCCATGAAGTACAGTTAGGGCCATGAAGTACAGTTAGAGTCATGAAGTACCATGGAGTACAGCTAGGGCCATGAAGTACATTTAGGGCCATGGAGTACAGTTAGAGCCATGAAGTACAGTTAGGGCCATGGAGTACAGTTAGGGCCATGGAGTACAGCTAGGACCATGGAGGACAGTTAGGGCCATGGAGTACAGCTAGGGCCATGGAGTACAGTTAGGGCCATGGAGTACAGCTAGGACCATGAAGTGTATTTAGGGCCATGGAGTATAGTTAGGGCCATGGAGTACAGTTAGGGCCATGGAGTACAGTTAGGGCCATGGAGTACAGTTAGGGCCATGGAGTACAGTTAGGGCCATGGAGTACAGCTAGGACCATGAAGTGTATTTAGGGCCATGGGGTATAGTTAGGGCCATGGAGCACATTTATGGCCATGGAGGACAGTTAGGGCCATGGAGTGTAGTTAGGGCCATGGAGTACAGTTAGGGCCATGGAATACAGTTAGTACCATGGAGTGTAGTTAGGGCCATGGAGTACAGTTAGGGCCATGGAGTACAGTTAGGGCCATGGAGTAGAGTTAGAGCCATGAAGTACAGTTAGGGCCATGGAGTACAGTTAGGGCCATGGAGTACAGTTAGGGCCATGGAGTACAGTTAGGGCCATGGAGTGTAGTTAGGGCCATGGAGTACAGTTAGGGCCATGGAGTACAGTTAGGGCCATGGAGTACAGTTAGAGCCATGAAGTACAGTTAGGGCCATGGAGTACAGTTAGGGCCATGGAGTACAGTTAGGGCCATGGAGTACAGTTAGGGCCATGGAGTACAGTTAGGGCCATGAAGTACAGTTAGGGCCATGGAGTGTAGTTAGGGCCATGGAGTACAGTTAGGGCCATGGAGTACAGTTAGGGCCATGGAGTACAGTTAGGGCCATGGAGTACAGTTAGGGCCATGGAGTACAGTTAGGGCCATGGAGTACAGTTAGGGCCATGAAGTACAGTTAGGGCCATGGAGTACAGTTAGGGCCATGGAGTACAGTTAGAGCCATGAAGTACAGTTAGGGCCATGAAGTACAGTTAGGGCCATAATCTAGGAACTTTACATTCATAGTTTTTGTTGTGTTTTCTAAATACAACATTTCCACTGCTAGTTCTAATATAGGTTCCTTAATTTATTTTAGTTACACTTCTATCCTATCCTATCCCTTAGTCTGTTAGGCCATTTGGACACCATGCAAGATTCGTCGACCGTCTCTCTCCATTCCACTGTCTTTTGCCTTAGATAGAACCTCTTTCAATCTCAGGCCCGTCCAATCTTTTATGTTGTCTTCCCACCCGCTGTCTTTGTCTGCCTCTTCTTTTTTTCCCTGGTACTGTTCCCAGAAGGAAGGTCTTTGCGAGCCCCGAAGATCTTGTCATAGTGTTAAAACTGAGCTTAACATATAGTTTAATTTTAAGATGGTACTCTATGAATTGTATTGTATTGTAGGCCTATACTTAACATTTGAATATGTTTCAATGTCTAAATGACTTGTGACGCGTTTCTATGTGTCTTCATTCTCGTTGTCACTGTAAAAAAAAAAAATAAAAAAAAAATAAAATCTACAAAATCTGCTTTTTCTTTCTTTCTACTTATACTCTAGCCATCTGTTACTAAAAATAAATGACAATGTCCTATGCCTGATTGCCTACTATCAAATGACCATGATAACAGATTACTGCAATATGTTGCGACCCCCGCGAGCTGACAGGAAGACATTTATCAACACACAAGTAGCAGGTCCAGCCAGCTTACATTACTACTGTTGATACTACTGTTGATTACAGAGTACACTTTATGTTACTGGCAATTAATGATAAGTTGTTGTTAGCAGGGGCGGACTGGGTGTCGAAATCGACCCGGGCCTTTCTATACTATTCGGCACACAAATTCTATATCATTTGATGGGCCTCCAATTCTAGGTCTAGCTGTCCTCGAAATCATGCTTACAGCGACCTCTATATCTAGATAAGAAATAAAAACTTTATGTTGCTTTTTAATCGCTTAGTATGTAGGCCCTAAAAGGATGAAGCCAACTATAGTGGTACTGTCTACGGATGAAGGCTATTGCATTATTTCGGAAAATGTTAAATTAAACTAGTAGGCGCTATTACACTGTGGAGTCTGTGCAAGATTTCTTTTTAAACATTGCGTTCAGAGGGGCCTTTTTAGATGAGAATAGTAAAAAACCTTTAACAATTTGATATGTACCATAGTGGCATCCCTGTGGTCCTTTGGTGGGTACCGACCCACTGGGCATTTGCCCGATTGCCCATTTAGCCAGTCCGCCCCTGGTTGTTAGCTTTTTAGACTGTGCTTTGTCATTAGTTCAAGCATAGAGATATAGGCTATGGAAACTTGGTTGAACTTGCATGTTGGGATACCTGTCTGGTCTAGTTCCCTGGCATATAAATATAGATCTAAATCTATCTTGATCTCTTAAAAAAACAAAATCAAAAGCGATATTTTGCAAGTCGATAGTCGGCCTAAATCTAAAAGGCAGATCTGAATGTTTATCGACTTTTTATTGGAAAACTACTATCTAGTGTAGATGGCTCGTACAGTTAATTTAGCCGTGATTATGTACTTAGTAAAGTATTAATAAAATGCAAAGACGAATTTCTTTTCTAACAAAAAATCTTAATTTTCACTTGTTATCCCTACCCAGACTGAGGCCTGAGCCCGCGCAATCCGTTTCGCATAGGTCCCCTACAATCTGTAGGGCCGGCCCTGTATGCATATGTATTATTATGCATACAGTACATCAAGGTATAGGGCATTGATGTGAAAGATGCTCAGATGTTTGATTAGTAAGTACAGTTTCCATTTCAGATCATGCGATCTATAGGTCTTGTAAAATGTTTTGTTGTAAAATGTTTTACATGTTTCGGATGTTCCTTCAGAGTTGAAGATAGTTTACTTCCTAGTCCGAAACTCCTGCAGGACGACGGGGGATGGGCGCGGGCAGGAGTTGAACCCTCCACCATCGATAAATCCGAACGACAGTCCAGCGCGCAAACCGCACGACCAGGCTGTCTTCTGTTACTGTGGTCCACGGTTAGCGAGGATGTCATGTAGCCAGGGCAACGACCAACTGCCTTTACTTGTCAGGCATCCAGAGATGGTCGGACTCAGAGGCGCCCTTAACATCCCATCTGGTGCTCACAGATTTTGGGTCTCCTTAGCAGGGGCGGCGCCATGTTATACGTGATCTCGTTTTCGCTTTCCCCTTTCCATGTTTTTGGCTGACATTAGTCAAAGTGTTTCGTCTTGCCTAAGATTATGTCCCACCAAGTATTCTGTGTTCCTTACCTACCGGCTGGGTAAGGCAACTGGCAGGGTTTAAATAAAGTATTGAAACTTCCTGTTTTTGGTTAACATTCGCCCTATTATTACATTTGATTAAATGAAAGCTGACAATGACGTGTTTTGTTTTTTTTTGTTTATTTACATAGTGAGTAGGATTGGCGTTTTTCATATTGAATGACACCCCAAAATTACAAATTATTCAGGACATTTTTATGACTTTTCAGGATACTTTAATAATTTCAGGATATTTTAATAATTTCAGGAGATTTTAATAATTTCAGGAGATTTTAATAATTTCAGGAGATTTTCATGACTTTTTCGTATACTTTGCAATTTTAGATTTCCAGGAGCTCCTGGAAAACCGGGAGGCCGATGTATCACTGTCATAGTTAAAATGGTTTAATTTAATAATTTACAACTAGAATTAGTGCGGGGCCCACTGCGGTCGTATAGGTTGCAGTGCCATAAGGCCGGCCCTTTATGCATACATACATATGGGTTAATTAGTCTGTTTAAACCATAAGATAAAACAGTGATTCCGATAGCTGGATAATAGCAAACAAAATAATGAAAGCCCGACATTTTCATAGTTTAGGCCGATGCAGGACGGTAGACCTGACTTTAAAGACGTCTGGTTCAGTTTGATATAGGCTTTTAAGACGAAGATGGCCCTGGACATTTTCCTGTGATTTGCTTGTCCTTTATCCTGACTTTTATTTACATTTTAAAAAATCAAAGTTCTACCCATGATGCCATTGAACTTCCTGCCTAATCTTTTTCAGAATTAGCCATCTTTTTCAATAAAGCTACAGCTGCTGTAAATGCTGTAAACCCGAGACATAATTGATGCTGAGGATCATGCCCACCCATCTCTGCAGCACCAATTATATATTTTATGCAGGTCTAGTATAATGCTTGACCTTTTAAATATGATTATGATCTAACCAGGGGGGCGAGGTGGCTGAGTGGTAAGGCGCTCGGCTTCTGAACCTGAGGTCCTGGGTTCGAATCTCGGTGAAGGCTGGGATTTCGAATATCAGGATTTTTAGGGCCTCTCTGAGTCCACCCAACTCTAATGGGTGCCTGACTTTAGTTGGGGAAAGTAAGGGTGGTTGGTCGTTGTGCTGGCCACATGGCGCCCGCTCGTTAACCGTTGGCCATATAAGCAGATGACCATAACGTCATCTGCCCCATAGATCGCAAGGTCTAAAAGGGGAAGCTTTACTTTTTTTTTTTTAAGATTTAACCAAATTCGGGCACTGGACAGAGCAACTGAATTAATGTAAATGACAACAAGGACTCATTTAGGTTGGATTTGTTTCAAGCACATTTTAATAGTTTGATACATAAACATAAATGCAAGTCAATTTCACCAACATGCTGTTCTCAACAACAACTATGTCTGATCCCTAAGTAACCCTAAGGTATAATTGGGCTTTTATCTGCAGCTGTATTCTAGGGCATGAATGTAAGCAGAGGCCATTGGGTCCCAGAGCACATTGCAGTTTTCATATATCATCTGGTCTCTTATGGGAGGTCTTTCAGTTCATACCATGCGACTTTTATACTCCCCCCTTTACGGATGGACATTTGTTGTTACAATTACTTCTTAGTTTTATCAATAAGTTTTATGATTTAGAATTGGTTTACATATAAAAAAACAACAACTGTGTATGAAATAAACAGTTTGCTCAGGTTTTTTTTTTTAAGGAAAATTTCTCCAATAAATGTAAATATATTCATTTTATCATTGTATATATATATATATATATATACATTATTGAATCAACAAATTGTTCCAGCATGAATTTTAACAAAGTTGGGCTTTTAAAAAAATGCAAATAAAACATAAAACTATTTACATCTGAATGATGAAATCATGCTATTTACACACAAAAAATGTGAACACAGCAGACATTCACTCACTTCCGTACCAAACAATATCAGTCATGGCCCACCAATGGTAAACATCAAGTTATAATACAGTCGATAAGGCTGGGAATGGATTCTGTTTGCTGACGACAAGTTTCTTATGTTGATGTGAAATATAACCTTTGATTTTGTTCTGGAAGTATAAACAAAAATTAGAGTTTTCATTTTGTGTTATAATCCTCCTCCCACCTTAGTTTTTTTTTATTTCTTAAACTAAATCTAATTTTTTATTTGTGTTCAAAAGTTGTCAAATTAAGAAAAAAACATGATCTTCATATTTATTGGCTACAGAATCTGGTCAAATAAAATACTTCAATCCTCAAATAGGATCTTTTTAAGTCCACACTTATTGTAATAATTAAAATCAGTCAAAGACATATTATCATTGTATTTCTGTTGCAAATTCTATGTTAATTATGTATTTAACATTTTTATGCTTAAAAAAAAAATGTAGATGTAATATACTGTTTAAGAAGTGAAATAAAAAAAAAAAAAGATTAACTAAGCGGAAAAATTCCACATTTACAACTATATATATATCAATAATGTAGAATTTATTTCCCTTTTTGATACCCAAGCAAATAATTACAAATAATTAATTGACTTGTTGGTTTATGTTAAATTGATTCATGTTTTGTTAGGGACAACAAATAATTATGTAAAGTTTCAACTTGATCAGAGAAAGGGTAAGGCAGAAATAATAAAGTTTGTACAATTATTAATTGGGACAAAGCCCCACATATTTAGCCATATCTCTTAATACTACAGGATTAATTTCCATTTTTGGTATCAAACAAAAATTAACAATTACTAGTAATTAATTGACTAATTGGTTAATTCTTTTTATTGATTCATGTTTTGTTAGGTACAATCATTGTATTAAGTTTCAGCTTGATCAGAGAATGTGTGTGGGAGAGACAACTGTGTGACAAACTGTGAGAGATGGGTACACAGAGAAATAATGGAGGTGTGCATCTTATAGAGAAAGTGGAGATGCATTTGGTCACACCCTTAGACAAGATAGAGGCGTTGTGGCTGAGTGGTAAAGCGCTTGGCTTCTGAACCGGGGGTCCCGGGTTCGAATCCTGGTGAAGACAGGGATTTTTATTTCGGGATTCATGGGCGCCTCTGAGTCCACCCAGCTCTAATGGGTACCTGACATTAGTTGGGGGAAAAGTAAAGGCGGTTGGTCGTTGTGCTGGCCACATGACACCCTCGTTAACCGTAGGCCACAGAATCAGATGACCTTTACATCATCTGTCCTATAGACCACAAGGTTTGAAAGGGGAACTTCACTTCAGTTGGACAAGATACCAACAATAGAGCCAGACAGGCCTTAGAGTGGAACCCTCAGGGCACAGATGCAGAAGAAAACCAAAAAGAACGTGGCGACGCAGTGCATTAGATGAGACCAAAAGAACAGGAAAGAGCTGAGAAGCCATTAAAAAAAAACTAGCAAGAGACAGAGAAAAGTGGCGAAGGAAAGGTGATGATTTATACTTACATCAAAGATGAGATTGGCAAGGATGCATTGTGTCTCATCATCGTCAATGTCTTCCACCTGAGAACATAGCAATAGTTGAATGTCCATTTAAAGAAAGCCACAGAAATAGTAGTACCAAAGTCTATAAAACAAAATCATTGCTGCCTAATTGACTTCCAAACAAAAATTTTTTGCAGGCTTTACAAAACAGCTTGATGCTTCTTTTTGTTCTTTTAAACACGAATCTTACAGTCTAATAAACCCAGAAAAAGCTGACTTGTATCAAAAGCCCCAAATTTTAAAATCCCTTAAGTATTTGTCTTGATCCCACAAATAAGGTTTGATCTAATTAGCATTGAGTGTGTACATATGATAAAACTATCACATTATTTTACTAACTAGTAAAAACTATCATCTGTCAGATCCATTTTAAAAATACTTTAATTCCTAAGTCAATAAATTGATCAAACTAATCAATGGAGAAATCTGATAACTCTATGCAACCTTTTTAAGTAATTTTAACTCTTTCTATCCTAATCGAGGATACCATCAATGATTTGACTCCATTCTTTCAGTCAAATCGACAAAAATATTGTCAATGCTTAAAAAGTCAGTTTTCTTTTGTTTTCTCTCCTCCCAAAATGATTTTAGTTGCTTATAATTTAATCTTGAATAGTTTCCCATTTGGAAAACAAAGATTTTTAAAAATATTTTCAATGTGTTTTTACCAAAAACGATTTTCTTAAAGAGTGGGGGCTTAAAAAAAGGGCTCTATTTCTCTATATTAATTTTCAGAACAGGGTAGTGAAATGCAAATGAGCAAAATGGACAATTCCATCAGAATGTGGAAATTTATTACGGAAAGAAAGAGTTAACCAGTTGCAAGAAATATTCAATCATTCAATAAATGCCATTTGAAAAAGTTCAAGAAACCCCCCCCCCCCCCCCCTCCACTATGAAATAAAAAAAAAAGGTCAATTGAATCATTGTTGCCTAATTGACTTCCAAACAAAAACTATTTGCAGGCTTTACAATTGTCAATTGAATAACAAAATCCACATTGCCTTTCATATGTAGTCAAGCCAAGCCAGGTTCAAGCCTGCTTACTCTCTCAACCACGCTTCCCACAAGATATGTTTAACTTAATAAGAAGAGTATTTTACATGTCACATTTAATTATTTATTTTTTTAGTTGCAAATTTAATAAATACTGAGAAGTAATATACTAAAATTATTAACAGCCATAACAAAAAAACTGTGGGGGTGAGGTGGCTGAGCATTAAAGCGCTTGACTTCTGAACTGGGGTATGGGGTCAAATCCTGGTGAAGGCTAGGATTTTTAATTTTGGGATCTTTGGGTGCCTCGGAGTCCACCCAGCTCTAATGGGTACCTGATATTAGTTGGGGAGAAGTCAAGGCGGTTGTTCGTTGTGCTGGCCACATGACTCCCTAGTTAACCACAGGCCACAGAAACAGATGACCTTAACATCATCTGCCCTATAGACCACAAGGTCTGAAAGGGGAACTTTACTTTTTTTTTTATAACAATAAACCCCAATAAAACCCACACAGCATATTCATTCCAGACTGTTATTACCTCCATCATGCGTAGAGCTGCAGTGAAGGAGCTGATGTCAATCAAGTGATTCTTTTCCTTGATGAGATACCTAGGAGATAAGAAAACACAGCACTTCATCCAATCAGAAACAAAACAGCTACCACAGAATAAGGTTAGAAGCATAATGGCAGAGTGATAATTGCTAGACTTTAATCCAAGAGGGCTCAAGTACTTCTTCTTCTTCTAGCCAGCTTTATTGCTGCTGAGCTGTGAGCTCTTTTGCAGACTGTGACAAGGAAAAAAGTGTGCTGTTTTCTTCAGTTGTTCAGCACTGCCGTACAGGGTGTTGGTTATGTTGGGCTGTAGTGGCAGTAGGGTATGCCTAAGGTGGATTAGGGAGGGGCATTCAAAGAGGATATGGTTTACGGTTTCAAAGGGGTGGGCGCAGTGTCTGCAAAGGGGGAGTTGTGTAAAGTTTATTTTGTTCAGATGGTAATTTAATAGTGGTGTGTGTCCTGTTCTTAGTTGGAAAATTGTAGATTGTTCTTTGCAGGGAGGAAGTTAATACTGTCCAGTTTGTTAGGCGTAGTCATTTCTTTGTACATGGCTCTGCCTATGTTTCCTGATGCCCATTGGTTGAGCCACTAATCTTTGTGATTGTTGACTAACATTGACCTTAGGGTGAGGTAGTTAACAGGTCTATCTGGTTGTTCCAAAGATGAACCTGCCTTTCATATCTTATCTGCCTTTTCATTTCCCATGATGCCAATGTGTCCAGGGATCCACTGTAGTGTGATATTGATATTTAATTTTGTTATCCTCTGATGGATTATCACAATTAGTGTTGTCAACTCTCTTGGGCTGTTTGAGGGGCTGCTGCTAATTGCTTGCAGAGTAGATTGGGAGTCTGTAAAGACAACAATATCTGATGGTGGTTGCACTCCTTCATATAATTTGTTTTCCATTGTCTGTAGTGCTATGGTAATTGCCTCAATTTCGGCTTGAAAGTTTGAGCAGTAATCACCACAGGGTGCACTTATCTCAAAGTGTTTATTTTTAGGGAAGACCAGGAAGGCACCAAGATCAGCACTGATGGTGGCTTTGAAAGCTGATCTGTCTGTATATATATGGATAGCTGTTTTTTGATAGCTTTCAATTGTTTCAAGCATTAGGGTTCAACTACTAACCTAACTGAAAGCTGGGACTATTTTAAAAAATTATTAGACCATTCTTAAATTCAACCAGGGTAATGACATTTCTTTGGCAAAATTAAGATACTGGGTCAGAATCCAGGCAACATTCCACCCAGAAGAATCGCTGGCTTGAGATACAGGTGAAATTTATTTCCTCTGACCTTAAGTTAATGTTGCTGAATCATTATTTTAAAAATTTGCATTATTTAACACTTACAAAAATAAATTCTTAGTCACTATAAAATATCTCATGACAATTAAATTCAAAAGGAATGTGGTGCTTACACTTTTTTAAAGAGATTTCTGTAGGTGATAATCTTCAGTTTTTCTAGAATCAGGTAAATGCCGCATCGAATGAAGAAAGACTCATGCTTCTGTAGTGCAGCGTTCAACTGTAACAGGTTTCCAGAGCTGTGGAAAATTAGCAATCCTCTGGAGTTTAAATATTTAAATCTTTCTTATTGCTAACCCAAACATGTAAGAAATAGACTATTAACAAAGTAACATGTAAAATATTACCTCACTGCCTGTGCCACATCTGAGAACTGTCTTAGGTCATACTTCCTTAACAAACTAGGCTTGGGCATATGTCCCTGCAGGAGGCAGACATTGAATACAAGAACAAAAAAAAATTATTGCAATGCTGTTTACGTTTGCACTTTGACCTAATAACTATAACAACATATGGTATCAACAAACATGATACAAACTTACTAAAAGCATTTTAACTGGAATTAAATAGATGAGAATGAGTCTTTTATTCTTCGTGCTTTCCCTATGACACTTCTCAAACGCAAATGTCAAGTACTCTTCCGCTGTAATGAATCAAGGATCATAATACTTTAACACACAAAAAAACTAGTGTAGAACTTAAGCATGAAAGTACAAATTAAACGATCACATGAGATGAACTGAAGAAAATATTCATCTTGAGAATTCATTTTCGGGTGTGCCAAGATGTAGACTATGTTTAGGACATACCACTTTTGAAATTACTGTCAAACATTCCTTTTCTACCAACATAAAATCTGAATGTGATGAGCTGAGAAAGACTGAACTTGTCTTTGATAGGCAGACTCTCTATGGCACGGATCAGTGGCTTACATAAATGAAGTTTGTTAATCTAAAAAAGAAAGGTAAATGTAAGTTTAAACAATATATACCAAGATCATTTGTACATGTTGGAGTTAATTTAATCATGTTCTAATGTAATGACCTTTTTTTTTTTCAATGCTTTTTAAGTTTTGTATATGATCCGCGAGGATAAATTTGTACAAATGCTTCTTCTTCCCTATTGCTATTAGAGCATGGAAAGGGTTACCTGAGTCAGACAGGAAAACCAATGACTTGGCAGAGTTCAAGTCATTGAATTAACATGCATGACTAGATTGACCAGGGGATGCACATAGGATGTAATCATCATCTTTTTGGAAGTAATGTCTGTATTTTATAACATAAGTTAAGATGTGTTGGCAATTTTTAAAAATCACTCATAAATAGTTCAAAATATCAACTAAGTTTAAAAGTTTGAAGGGAGAGGTTATTTTAAGTTCCTAATTAACTAACTTTTATTTCTGGGTGTTAACTGACCAGCACATTAAGAACAAGTGGCGGATAAACAACTGCAGAAATAGGTAGACTAACAAACAGATTCATTCCATTCATTAGCACTCAAACCCTAAGGCACTTGGTTTGGAGGTGAAGAGTAACAGCCCTCAGAACTATCCACTACATACAATGGTACTATTTTTAAATATTTTGTCGAAAAGAACAAAAGCAAAGGGAGAGAAGGTAGTAAGAGGAGTTAAATTTGTCATAACTATATTAACTCTTTCTCTCCTAACTGACGATACCATCGTTGATTTCACCAGAATGTGGTAAATAATTACGGAGAGAAAGAGTTAACTCATTTAAGAAAGAAAGACATGCAAATTATTTTTTTTAAAAAAAAAAAGCTTTTTATTGAGTAAAGGGGGAGGAGAACTAATTGCTGCCATATCTCTCAATATTACATCTCCCCTTTTTCTATATAAAATAATATTAATTAATTATCAGTAATTGGTTAATTTTTTTAAAATTGATTCTTGAGTTGCCTTTGACAGTGAATAATTGTGCAAAATTTTCAACTTGATTAAAGAATTGGAAGTGGGAGAAAGAAAAGTTGAAAGAATTCACCCAGAAAGAAACAGTAAGTTGTTACAAGCTTTGTTATAATGTTTTCAATGTCTTCAATGGCATCGGCATCTGTCTGCCTACAATGAGTTTGATCAACAATGGGTTTTGAAACAGGACAAAAAAAAGGTCTAATAAGAAATGCATAATTTGTTAATTTTCTATTGTGTTACTTCTGAAACAAATCAACTCAACGGCTTGTCACTAGGCAATATTAACCGACAATAAAAAAAAAAAGGTTTGCCCTACTTCCATAATTTCACAGTTGAATGATCTCGAAACCTGACCCATAAAATACCACACAAACCTTGAAGTAAATTTTAAACAGCTGGTTAACGAGATTCAACATGCCCCACTTCTTGGAGTCTTCAATGGCGGCACGACTGGAAATTTTAAAAAAAAAAAAAATTTAAAATCTCTTAAATCTACTTTACAAAGATATGTCTACAAAACCCTAGGCACATTCGGTCTTACTTGTCCGAAGCACAGACTCTGAAAAGAGACATCAGTAGCTCGGCAGCTTTCTCTAGCTTCTCCCCCACTTTGCCTTTGTTTTTGGCCACAAGTTGAATGTCAGCCTAATAAGAGAATAAAGTAGACTGGAATTAACAAGAGTTCAAA
This sequence comes from Biomphalaria glabrata, assembly GCF_947242115.1. Taxonomy (NCBI): domain Eukaryota; kingdom Metazoa; phylum Mollusca; class Gastropoda; family Planorbidae; genus Biomphalaria; species Biomphalaria glabrata. The sequence continues at coordinate 28,443,977 of NC_074725.1, read as the reverse complement.
ATATTTATGTAGCTTTCAGTTTTTCAGAGACAGTAAATTTTCATCATTTGATATACAAAATGCCACTGATATTTCTGGAGATTTTCAGGAGAAATATTTCCTTTAAGGAATAAAAGAAAAAAAAAAAGCACAAACTGTACAAAGAATAATTAATAATATTAGAATTAACATTTAGAAGAAACATTTAAAGCTAGAATTGCATTTACAAGATAGTGATGTAATTTCAGAAGAATAGAATTACTCAATGAAAAGATTTTAAAATGTATTAAAAAAAAGACTAAAAAGTAACTTATAAATTTTAGATGATACATACATATTAAACATAAATGAACAGCAGCACCAGGGACCAAGTTTTTAAATGAGAGAAAGCTGTTCATTTATGATTAATATGTATGTATCATCATTTGTTTCACTTCTATATTTATAAATTTTAGCAATGATTACATAGCTTGTTAGGTTATTGAACTTCTTCTTTGTTCTCATTTTACATGTTAGAGGGTTTAGATAAGTAATCCTCTGAGATGAACTGCGCAGTGGTTTCCAGATCAGGCAGTTCTTTGTATAGTTTTTCTTCTATAGGAGGGCTTTTGGGCCAGAGTCTTGTTTGGCCCAGGTTATAGAGACACAAATTAACTCATTTTATAACGACTCTCCAAACGAATAGGATAAAACTTTACTAGAAGAGAACTAATCTCGCTGGAATGCTTCCCTCAGACTTACATTGACTGCAAACAGCCGTAGATCCAACACCACTGCAAACATGACAGGCAAAGCCCAATTCTCTTCTTTCTGTGCTTGTAAAGCTTTCAAAAAACATCTAATTATTTAATGTTAATAAAAATAACAACTGTTTCCATCATTTTTTACAAAGCTTATATCAACTCTGTCTGTCTGGTAAAAAGTTTGAACATGCTTTTTTTCCCTGCCACTTCTTCCCATTCTTGGGTCAAGTTGAAACTTAGCACAACTATTCATTGTACCTGAGAAAACATGAATCAACAAAAATAAGTTAACCAATTTGTTAATTATTTATTGGTAATTAATTATTTTGTTGGATATCAAAATAGGGGGAATAAATGCTACTTAATGAAAGATTTGAATGTATGTACCGATTTATTCCCATTATTATATTTTGTCAAGTTTTTTCTCCTGCTTCCCATTCTCAGATTTAGTTGAAAATAAGCATAATTATTCAAAGTCCATGAAAATAAACAAATCAATCCAAATAATTAACCCATTAGTCAATCAAATAGTAAGTAAAAAGAAAGTTCCCCTTTCAGACCATTCGGTCTATAGAGCAGATGATGGTAAGGTTATTTGTTTCTTTGGCCAATGGTTAACGAGCAGAGTGTCATGTGGCCAGCACAACGACCAACAGCCTTTACTTTCCCCAACTAATGTCAGGTACCCATTAGAGTTGGGTGTACTCAGGAGTGCCTGAGTATTCCAAATCCCAGTCTTCACCGAGATTCAAACCCAGAACCTCAAGGTTCGGAAGCCAAGTGCTAAACCACTCAGCTTCCTTGCCCCTAATCAAATCATAGTTATTAATTAAATTTGTTTTCTAAAGCAGAAAGGGGGATAAACCCTGCCATCTTGAGATAAATGGCAGTTAATTATCGATTCTTTATTGATATTTTTTCACTTTCCAAAATGATTTCTTTACAATGTATAGAAGAAAAAAAATATGTTAATTATTTGAAAAGTGGTTCATTATGTAAGCTCTTCAATAGTTTATACAGTAAAAAGTTTTCCTTTCATACATTGTGATCCATAATGATGTAAATCTCAACTGTTTCTATGGCCCAAAGTAAACAAGGGTATCAAGTGGCCAGCAAACTATTAAACCACCTCTACTTTCCCCAACTTATGGTGGGTGGACTCACAAATGTGCTTGTAATCCTAATTTTAAAAATCCTCATCCTCGTAGTCTTAACCCTTAAAGTGCTGAGCTGCTTTACAATGAGTGCATACAAAATGGAATTACAATGCTGATGTTTAGCGGCTAAAGTACCACACGCGTTTTAAGGGTTAAGGATTCGATATTGGGACACCCCAGTTTGGACGCCCAGCGCTCACCCTCAGCCAACATGCGCCCCCCCCCCCTCCCCCAGCTTACAAATAAAAGTTTTGGTAACGCCCCTCCCTTTTTCTTTATCTTGGGTATATAGTATGATACTTCTAGTAGACCTATCTAAAATAATATAATTTTAACATAAAAAAATAATGTTAAGCCTTTCCAACAAATCGGGAGGTGTTGTGGCTGAGCGTTAAAGCGCTTGGCTTCCAAACTGGTGCCCGAGGTTTGAATCCTGGGATTTTCAATTTCGGAATCTTCAGGCGCGTCTGAGTCCACCCAGCTCTAATGGGTACCTGACATTAGTTGGGGAAAAGTAAAGGTGGTGCTGGCCACATGACACCCTTGTTAACCATAGGCCACAAAAACAGATGACCTTTACATCATCTGCCCAATACACCACAAGGTCTGAAAGGGGAACTTTACTTTTTTCCAACAAATCAATCAAAAGAAACGAGAGGAAAATTTTTTAAAAATAATTACTTGGGTCACAGCATAGTTATGTTGAATGTGATTTGTTATGCCAGTTGTCTTTCCTTTTGTTTAAATGTGTTCACTACATGTTAGAGATGTACACAGAGTTAATGCATCCATAGTAGTAATCCCATTCAAGAAAACTTAGTTTTAATATGTCAACAACACTAGGTTTCATTCTATACAAATAATTGTTACTGTGTTGTCATGTCTAAAAGAATGTCAAATAAAAAGGCTTTAAAAGCCAAAATTATCATAAAAGGATACTGTACTACGGTGGTTTGGCAGTTATAGGCCTCATCAAAATCATGGTTACTCACTGCCCAGCAGCACCTGGAAGAAAGAAAAAAAAAAAAAAACACAAAAATAGATCTCTAAAAAAACTTACAAAATACTATATATATATATGATTTTCGGGATGTACTTTTTACATACCTTAGGTGTGCAGCTACCATTTCGTCGAATGGGGATTTTAAAATTCTCCGACAATGGCTATCTGCCCTTTCCAGTTGAAGATTTGGGCTCGCAATGTGTGGGTCACGAAAAGACAAAAGGCGCTTTAAAAAAAATTTAGAAAAAAAAATAAAAGCTATGTAATAAAATGATTGCAAATAAGTGTTTTTGAAAGATTTCATAAAAATGGTAGAAACAAGTTAGATAACGACATAAAACACATCAATGATAATTTGATATATTACACAACCCAGATTCTCAAACTGTTCAGAGTCTAGTTAGATTAAACTTACATATCTAGAATATATATATCTAGACTCTAGACTGATTTAAACCACTTTAGTAAGACTGGATCTAGACTTATACGACAATTAAAAAAAAAATAGAACTTATAAAACTGTCAAAAGACAGGATGTGCGCATGTTCAAAACAAATCAAAATCTTATTTCGCTTTCTTCTGAAAAGGGAAAAATAATAAAATGAGATATTTTTTTCATAAAAAAAAAATAGAAAAAAATATCAGATTTAAAAAGAAAAAAATGTTGGGAAAATTTCGGATTTCTTGCTAGAAAATCGGATCAGAAGGACAATTCCCATCATTGCATATAATAAATCTATGGTTTTAAACTGATAGATCCATATTTTCAGAATTTACATCTAATCATAATAATATCTAAACTGTTATATAACAAGGAAAAAATTCTAGTTGAAGTAAAAAAAAAAATATTCACTTACTGCTGCCTCATCACTGTCATAGTGTTCTATTGCCTCACTAACCTATAGATACATTAAAGCAAGTGAAACATTATTTCAAGTATTTACAAACGAGTTTTAGTTGAAAAATAAATCAAGATCTAATAAATCGCCAAATACAACAATGAAAAGCAAAAGTAATTCTGAAATATATCTCACTTGTCTGCTCATTACAAAAACATAAAAAAATCACTAGATCTATCTTATTACTTATATTATATCTCTATAGCATATAGTTAATTCTTAGACTTAAACTTAAGTCAAGTTAAAGGGAAACTCCGATGGTTTTTCAAATTTGAGTTAGTGACATATTTAAATTCTGCGTAAAAAGTTGTAATAGTAAACATTTTACCATATTTTTTATTTGAATACTTAGAAACATTTATATTTAATAAATTAGTCAGTAAATTCTTGACATCTAAAAAAAAACGGGGTTCTTTGAGATTTTGTTTTTAGCTCAGTCAAACGTCACTTCCCTACACAATAATGAAAGAGAAACTATGTTTAACCAACCGTATTGCTTCATTCTTAGAGTAGCTGTTAGGCTTAGTTAGGGCCTAGTCCAGAGCTATGGTACAGTTATTATATATATATATATATATATATATATATATATATATAAATATATAATATATAAAATATATATATATACTAGCCTGGCATTACCCGCGGCCTGCGGGTCTAAGTTTGTGTTTACTAATGTAGTGGATTGGATTTAGATGTATGTTAAACTTAGCTAATGATCCTTTCACGTTATTTCTCTTTCGCTACGAAAATAAAATTAGTTTTGCGAAAATGGGTTTACCCGAAGTCGATACATTCATATCTATTAAAAACGAAAAGAGCGATAGCTTTGTTAAATGAATGGGATTATAAAGTGAACAATTAAACGAAATAATTTTTAGTACGCGATTCATGAATGAATATAGATCTAGGCCTATCTCAACTCGGCTTCGCAGCTTTTGTAAACGAATGTAGTCTCTTAAAAATAATGCTTTAGAAAACCAAATTTGAATGTTTATTTGATCAATATATATGAAATTAATGGACTATAATTAGTATGTTCATGTGTTAAAGTATAAAACTATCTGTGCGAACAGAAGTTTTATCATCTTAGAGTTGAATTAGAGTTTTAAATCTAGGGATAGGATTATAAAGTAAACAATTAAACGAATTAATTTTTAGTACGCGATTCATTAAGGTATTGTCTAATGAAAGAATGTTCGTCAGGAAATCTGTAGTTACATATATAAGGAACTAATTAATGTAAAAATGCTTTTGAAACACAGTGGGTATAAAAAATGGTGTCCCCCAAGGAGGAGTCCTATCCCCAACACTTTTCCTAATATTCATAAACGATCTAAATCAAAACCTACCCAAAAAAGTTAAGAGCAGCATGTATGCAGATGACCTTGCCTTAATTAGCACAGAAGAATATGTAGGAACATCGAAATTTCGATTACAAGATGCTCTTGATAAACTCAATAATTGGTCCAAAGACTGGGGCATGTCCATTAACACAAAAAAGACAACATATACCATATTCTCACTGTCAACAAAACAACAAACAATAAAATTAACATTAGATAAGGAAGCTTTAGAAAAAAATGACAGCCCTACTTATCTTGGAGTCACCTATGACCCGAGACTAACCTGGAAAAACCAAATAGATAAAACACAGAATAAAGGCATCCAGAGACTATCCCTCTTGAAAAAACTAGCTGGCACAGATTGGGGAGCAAATCACAACATCCTGAAAAAGACCTATACCAGTTATGTAAGACCTGTACTAGAATATGGTGCCACAGCATGGGGCTCAGCAGCCCAAACCAACCTTAGAAAAATAGACAAGGTTCAAAATATTGGTCTAAGGATAATGACAGGAGCAATCAAAACAACACCCATAAGAGCTATGGAGGAAACCGCTGCCCTGATCTCTCTGGATGAAAGAAGAGAAATAAAAATCCTTTCCCAATTCACAAAATTGGAAACCTTGGAGAGGCACCCACTCAGAACCAAAATCCACAAAACTGGCACAAAAAACCGTCTCAAAAGGACCAATTTCATACAGGAATCTCTAAACCTAAAAAAGAAACACCAACTTGAAAAAATTACTCTGGAATCCTCGATACACTATAATGAATCTCCACCCTGGGACGAAAGCCCTCTTCCTACTATAAGGGACCATATTGAAAACATAAAAAGAAAATCTGATTACAGACCAACAGAGCTCAAGGAAATAGTGAACTGTTTTCTACATACCAATTACCCTAGCAATCAGTGGATCAGAGTTTACACGGATGGCTCATCCCATAAAGCCACCACAAATGGAGGAGCTGGAATACTTATCGAATGGCCAGATGGAGGAAAACTAGAAAAATCCTTTGCAACTGGAGAGCTCTCTGACAGTCACAGAGCAGAAAGGGAAGCACTAGCACTAGCTGCTACCATGCTAGCAAATCATCCAAGTTCCCCTCACAGTCAGATTGTCTTTCTAACAGACGCAAAAACAACCCTCCAAAGCCTGCAAAACTCTGATTCCCCTTATATTAAAAACCTCAGAACAGCACTCACAAAGCTCAACCACAACAGCAAAAAAACTGTTATTCAATGGATTCCAGCTCACATACAACTAGCAGGAAATGAGAAGGCTGACACACTTGCCAAGAGTGGGAGAACAAACTCACAAGTAAACTCTGCACTCTATCCAGAAGAAATAAAGAAATTAATTGTAGATAAAATAAATGAGAAATGGACGAGCTCCCATCCAAATCACAAGAAAGATGATGCTTACTATAAGCTATCCCGACAAGACCAACGCCTAATCTTTCGACTCAGGACCGGACACAACAGAATGCGACAACACATGTTCCGGAAGCTCAAAATTGGAACCAGAGAAATCTGCCCATGTGGAGTATCACCAGAAAATGCCGACCACGTCCTCCAAAACTGCTCTCTCTACCAAGAGGCACGTATAAGACATTGGCCCCAAATCACCCCAATAGAAAGAAAACTATATGGAGAGCTCCCTGATTTGGAAACCACTGCGCAGTTCATCTCATGTATTGGTCTAGTCATATGAACACTCCAACATAACAATGAGAACGATGAAGAAGAAGAAGAATGAAACACAAAATTGAAGGTTAATTTTATTATATAATGAAATCAAAGGATCTTCTTTTGTATTTTCATGTGTCAAAGTAAAAAACTATATATGCACAAAGTGTATTTCTTAAAATTAGATCTAGGTCTAAATCCTTTCGATCTTTTCTCATGTCAACATTGTAGACATGGCCTAGATCCAAAAAATACTATAGCTGTAATAGAGTCGGACAACTTTATTTTTTTTTTTTAGGGTCTTAAGTAATTTTCAGGGCTACGATACATACACTAAGGTCTAAGTTGGTACCCAAGAAACATTCCTGCCAAGTTTTATCAAGATTGGTCAAGCGGTTTTGATGTCTATAAGTAACATACATACACCTCACATTCTACTTTATAGTATAGAATATATATATATATATATATATATATATATATATATATATATATATATATATATATATATATATATATATATATATATTATATAATATATATATATATTATATAAATATATTATATATATAATATATAAAATATATATATATATATAATATATAAAATATATAAAAGCATTAGGGAACCAGCTTGAGAAAAAAATCTATCTATTGAAAAAAAGCATCAAAGATAATAATGTACTAAGTCTTATCTCAAGACTTAGATTAGATGATTAGATCTAGATTCTAGATCTATCTTACCGAGTGTAAATATGAATTTAAGGAGCTACTAGCCATGGTGTATAACTCAAATGAAACTTAATTAATGTGAACAATTATATTGAAGATTGCACCCAAGGGAGGCTACTACAATTGTTTTTTTTTTTTAAGAACTAATGGAAATTCAAGACACATTTGTCTGATTTGTATGCAATGTCGAATATGCGGTGAGCTTTATTCCAGTCTAGATCTAGATCTAGTAAATTTCTTAATCTAAAAATGTAGACAGGTCCGGCTTTACGAATTGCGGGTCCAAATTTAATGGATAATTCTAATAAGTCTATAATAATATTATCATATTTATAAATACTTTATAAGGCAAAGGTCTACTCAGGTCTAGAATTAGACTAGAAAAGTATTATTTATTTTATATTTTTATATTTTATTATAATAATTATTATACTATTTAACTATTATTATTTATTATAGTTATAGATCTAGTATGTATTATATTAGATCTATATAATTATATATATTAATTTAACTAGATCTAATAAATTAAATAAATTAGATCTATACATAATACTTCTATAGTTCATTATAAATATATAATATATTTTTCTATAATTAGAATTATTAGATCTCTACTATAAAAGTATTATAATTATATTATTAATATTATTATTTTATAATACAAATTTTATAAATATGTTTAAATTTAAATGTTATGATTATATTAAATTATGTCAATTAATGAATTATGATTGTTATCATATATAGAATATAGATCAATATGACTTATAATATGTCATGATATGCCATCCCATCGACTCATGTCTGTTCTATTTTAAATTTATGTAAATACAAATGTTTCTCTTCTGTTGCGTTGTTTTTATATGTGAGATAAGAGTCCTTGTTATCACAACAAATTTCCATAAGGCAAGGATCGATAAATTAAAGCAGTCTTAGTCTTAGTCACTCTTAGTCTTAGATTGTCAGATCTGACTATATAGTAACAAATTAATTCCACGTATCTTATCCATGGCAAACCTGTAACACAGACTAAAATGCAAAATACCCAGGTGTTATAATAAATGAAAAACTGTCATGGAATCCACATATTGATGAAACAAAGCATTAGGGTTTACTAAAAGAAATTTCTATAAATCAAATAAGAACATAAAACTAAAATGTTATTTAACCTTGGTTAGTCCAATAATAGAATATGCATCCTCCGTTTGGGACAAATCAACTTAGAAAACATTAAGAAACTGGAACAGACACAAAATAGAGCAGTGAGATTCATAACAAACGAATATTCACATTTGAGTAGAGTAACACCTTTAGTAAAATCACTAAATTTAGAAAGCCTTCAGGACAGATGACTCAAAAGTAAAGTAGCAATTATACATAAAACACTGAACCATAATCTTCAAATACAAAAACAAAATTTAATAAAATACTCTGCAAGACACAAAGATTAAGGCACATTCCTCGTCCCCTATGCTAGGACAAATTTGTACAAATACTCCTTCTTCCCTAGTGCTATTAGAGCATGGAATGGGTTGCCTGAGCTAGCCAGGAAAACCAGTGACTTGGCGGAATTTAAGTCATTGGTTAATATGCATGACTAAATGCATGACTCGTAGGACATAATCATCTTCTTTTTTGAAGTAACGTCTGTATTATATAAGATAAGATGTCCTGTAGGGTTTCTAACCTATAATGATTTTACTAAAGGTTTTATTCTAATAAAATGTGAATATTTTTTTTTTATTAATCTCACTACTCTGTTTTGTGTCTGTTGTAGTTTCTTAATGTCTTCTTGAGTTGTCCCAAACAGAGGATGGATTATATTCTATAATTGGCCTAATCAAGATTAAATAACATTTTAGTTTCGTGTTCTCATTTGATTTGTAGAAATTTCTTTTAATAAACCCTAATGCTTTGTATGATTTTTTAATAATTTCATAAATATGGGGATTCCATGATCAATAAACTATTCATTTATTATAACATCTCTATATTTTGAGTTAGTCTTAGATAATCTAGATTTAGGTAGAATCCAATTTATACTATTTTAGAACATTGTGAAAGAAAGATTATTCAGGTTTTAAAATCAATATTATTACCACTAACACTTCTTGAAATGTGGTTAAAAGCTTGAATCTTTTTTTTTTTTTTCTTCCAGTCTTTTCTTAAGGATTTTTCTTCTCACTTTGTAGATCATGGCTGCTATCTTTAGGAGAAAAATTGACACACAGTCTAAACAGTGGCTGTTGAAGTTACCTGCCGATACCAAGAGCCTGTTGTCTGGGTCATCTAGAGAGTTTCAGAACCATCACTTTGCTACAAACCTATTAGTGCATCGCCGTTTCATTTTATCTACGTACAATTTTAGCATTTTCAAAAGGTTGTTTACATTGATCTGGCAGCAGGGTAAAAAAAGCAACAAGAATGGGGAATTACCTGAAAATCAATCAGACCAACATCAAGATAATGGTCAAAGCAAAGTAGAGCTTTTGGAGTACAGCTTATTCAGACCTTATGGCTCTGTTCCGGTGCAGGATGTTCAAACTACTCAGAGCAAATCCTTTCCTTTTTTCGACCCAAACAATTTTAACGTGGCCACACAGCCTGCACTTGAAAATGCACCGCAAACAAAAGATATTGACATTGAAGCTTATCGTGCTGAAATTCTACAAGCCAATGAGAATTTTCTTCAAAGTTTCCCCAAATCTTTAGATAAAATGTCGAAAAATCTGTTGCATCCCAGCAATGTGAAGATCAAGCCTAGAAAAAAACCTGCCCCAACTCCGAGAGAATCCAGTCAGGATAAAAAAATACTCTATCCTCTTATAAAGACACTCATTGTGGAGAAACAAAGAGAGGCCAACTTTGAATCTGTAAAAAATTTTCTGGAATCTCTGAATATACCCACAGATCAATTAGAATATTATCCTGACATTCAGAATATGTCAAACAATGAAATATTGGACTGCTTAGTCAAATTGAAGGAATATGGCATTGTCCGTGTCTTCAATTTGTTTTTTATTAGTAGAGTTCATTTGGAGCTGAGTTGTAAAGGTTAGTGAATACTTTCTTTTGTAGAATAAATAGTGAAACAAAAGTAAAGTTTCATATTCGAATTTATCGGCTCTTAGGGCATTAAGTCATAGAGGTCATTGATTTCTAGAAGTCCATAAGACATCGAGACCACCGCCGATAATTTGCTCGTTTCTTTGATAAATAGTCAATGGGGAAGTGGTGAGGTCAGGACATTGAACATCCACATCTAAGCATCAGAAAACTTAAAAAAAGTGAACTCAAAAGTCCTTAAATCCTGAATTACAAATAACTATCCCCACTAAAATTTGAGCTCAAGCACCCCCCCCCCCCCATTTCTCCTCAGCTATTAAAGCACTTTACTGTTCAGGCACCAGATTCATTTGAAGATTTTTACTATTACCGGTAAGTTGAAATCCAAACATTTAAAGATATTTCCATCTGCCAATTTTTCTCAAACTTTTAAGCCTCGGTGATTTTTTTCTTTGGATTTTATCTTTTGTAATTTAACTAATTATGTTGACTGAGCTATAAGTTTATGATTCTTTATTACTTTATTCTTCTAACTTGTATGCGTAGGTACCAGTGATCCCAACTCACATATCCTGAAGTCTGGCAAGCGAAAACTGCTTTGTTTTAAACAAGTCCAATCTTACATAGAGCTATGTCAAGTACTCCAAACGCCTGATCTGGATATCAACGGTCTGCTGGAGTCGTTGGCATCCTTTGGTATTTACGATGACATCCACACCATTTTAAACAAGGTAATGAAATTTGAGTATGAAAAAATACTACAGTACGAAGGGTAGCTATGAAGTGCTGCTTTATGGGGATAGCAGAATTTTTCTGCACTGTCTGCAATGATCCATCGCACTTTTTGAAGGGATCAGCCATTGATAAGCTAAAGGTCATATGCCTAAAATTAGTTAGTCTCAGATATATGGACTTTCAAACTTTCTCAAAGTAAAAGGTTTTCTTGTTGGGGCAAGGGATACATAGATGCTTTATTTTTTGTGTGTGTCAGTTGGCAGGAGTTTCTTTCGGTTTCCTACACCTGTTTCTATTTTTAATCCTGTGATATCATATTAATTTAATGGTTAACAATCGTTTTGGGTATTGAATGCTTCTATACCGTGAAAAAGTTAAATTTGATGACCCAGTATCCTATTGTTTTCTGGAAATCTTGTGTTTAATAATAATAATAATCTTAATTATATGTGAGAAAATTTGTTTTACAATTGTCCATAATATGAGCTCAGAATTTATACAATAACACCCAAAATATGCATGAAGAAATTCAGAATTCCTCTTAACTAGACATAATGATTTAGTCTTTCAATGAGAAATCATGAAAAGATAAAAACAAACACTATATGTATATAAGTATACTTTATATTATGGACTGATTTTGGACCTTGATACAAGCTCATCATCTCTATTTATATTTTTATTTAATAATAAACGTTCTAGTAGCGGAACCTAAATACATTTTTTTTTCAAATTTGGGATAATCTCCCTTTACATCATTATTTACTCTTCTGTGTAGAAACTCTAAGCTACTAGAAGCTAAATTATAAATCCTGTTTACATTTCTGTGTCAACATTGGTCTCTAGATCCGATGACATAGAAATAACTTTTAGTTCACAGATCGGGATCTTTGTGCAAATGTCCATTTAACTTTAAAAGCTCAGATCTGGATGTTTCAGGGGGAAGTGTGGTTGAGAGACTTAGTACGCTTGAACTTGGCATGGCTACCTATGAAGGGGGCTCGAGGTTCAACAACCCAACTCGAGCAGAGTTGTGTTTACTGAACACCTAAAGGCAGCATGGAAAAACCTTCTCCCAGATACCCCCTCCCCCACTGGTCCACAAATGAGATTGGACCATAGCACTCTGAGCAAGCTTATAAGCATGAAAGTAATGCTATATAAAAGCCATTATTTATTTTATTTATAATTTATTATACTTAAGATATTTATATATTCACTCTGGTTCTATGTGATTTATGCCTAATGCACATGTGCAGGAAAATAATGTAATTCAGCATTAAATCAACAAAAATTGGACAATAAAGACATTCAAATTATGATAGTGTTTTGATGCTTAATTTCCACATCAGCAATCATAGTTCCAGCAACAGCAGTCGCACCTCTGTACCACATGATACTGCCTACTGGCTTAAACTAGCCAGTTATTTGGATAAAAATGATCACATCTTGATATTAACTGGAATTTGCTGTAATTAATTAATGCTGTCGATTAACTACCTGTTTGCCTTAGAGAGACTTTTCTCCCCTTTTCTTTTTCAGGCTAAAAAATTAATATCTGTCGGTGCTACGCCTAAAGATCTTCTGAACAATCTTGAACTTTTCAAAGGCTATGAATTTTTTTATGAAAAGGTTTGCTTTGTTCTTTCTATGGCCTGCTCAGTAAAATATAAAAGTGTATGTTGAAGTTATTATTATATAGGCCAGTCTGTTCTAGAAGCTTATTGTTATTACAGACTGGTATTATTTAAAAGTTATTTTAATATAAGCCAGTGTGTTCTAGAAACTTATTGTTATTACAGACTGGTATTATTCAAAAGTTAGGTATTATTCAAAAGTTATATTTATATAAGCCAGTCTGTTTTAGAAGCTTATTGTTATTACAAACTGGTATTATTTAAAAGTTATTTTAATATAAGCCAGTGTGTTCTAGAAGCTTATTGTTATTACAGACTGATATTATTCAAGGCTGGTATATATTACCTGCTTAAATATGTAAAAGAAATATTGTATACTAATATATTAGGCTAATATTTATGTACCAAATTCCTTATTAGGCCAGTATTTAAGTATGAAGTAATATATTTATATTATGGTCCAGGATATGTACTAGTAATAAAAAAAAGGGTAGGATGTATTGTAAACTAGTAAGTTGCATAGTTGTCTAGAAATAGTTGTTTTTTTTTCTGAACTTTTTTTTTTTAACCAAAAGGAGACATTTAAAAAATATTTCTCCCTCTTGAGAAGTGGCATTTGTTTTTCTGACAGGTTGACTTGTACAAGAGTATCAAGCTACCAACCATAGTGTCTTCATTTCCTGTGAATCTGTTTTTGTCCAAAACTACCAAGGCATTCAAAGAGCAGTTGGCTATAGATTTCACTATGAAAGAAATTGCAGATCTCTTGGATGTGAAGTTATTAGATTTACAGGTTGTTGTTTGTTTTTAATATGGTTATGCTCACTAAATAACTGAACTCAATGAACTCAATAGCAAGCCGATTAAAACAAAGTAGCTTTGAAATCTTTGTTAGAAAAGTAGGGTATTTCTTAATTTAGACTCCATGCTTTTTTTTTTAGAATCCTGTTCAGTGATTAGCTTTAATATTTCAAATTTGTTTCTATAAAAAAATTATGTTAAAAATTGTTTGCAAATCTTTTTTTGGGGGGGGGGGGGGGGGGAGGATCTTCAAAATTCAATTCGATGGATAATATATATTTATTTTATGGATTTTTTTTTACATGAAAAATCCCTAAATGTATACAAATATTTATATTTATAATTATATTACTAATATTAATTATAACATGAGACGCTACATGGCTTTTCACAATAGTGAACCGTAAACAACACATGACTGGTTGCTTGCTTGTGTTGTAATCCAGGGCCGGATAGGCTTAATACTGTGGGGAAACATACATAGAGAGCTGTGTTACTTTACTGTTCTATAATGACTGTATTTGGTCTACTGTACTTATGAACAGTACCTTGGTTTATGTAACACCCTTACCTAAGCACTTATTGGAAGACTAATCTCCAGAGGAACAATCCTATGATGAAAATTATTCGTGATGGACTGATATGACTGATGCATTACTTATCAAGAAAGAGCAAAAGAACAAGGTGTGTTTTGTTATATGTCAATTTTCTATCTTTGTACCAAGGCATGTTGGAGTCTGTGGAACTTGAATGCAACTAAGCTGAAGTACAAAGTCCAAATGTGTCTGAATGCTGGCATCTCTAAGCAGGACATCTTCAACAATCTCAAGATGTTAAACAAGTAGGTGGAAAACATATTTAGTACCCACTAGAGCAGTTTGAACTTAAGGGGGAGCTAATATCCTCTATTGGAATTAAAACTTGATTCTTGGTTCAAATACTTAACTACTTGGTCACCACATTCCATTAAGAGTCTCTGTGGCTGAGTGTTAAAGCATTTGGCTTCTTAATCACGAGTCCCTGGTTTGAAGACTGTGTCGCCCGAAATTTTGTTGGGGGAAAGATAAGGCAGTTGGTTGTGCTGGCCACATGACATTCTAGTTAATCGTGGGACACAGAAACAGATGACTTTTTCATCATCTGCGCTATAGATCGCAAGGTCTGAAAGGGGAAGTTTACTTTTATAAACCCTATGGAATATGTTGCAGTTCTTTGAGGCTGAATGGAGATTTGAACCCTAAAAAGGATTTGAAATTTGTTTTGTTGCTTAGAGATTTCCTTGAGTCTTCCCAGCTCTTATGATTGGGTACTTGATACTTTTTGTGGTGAGTTAAAAAATTGCTAACCAAGAGTTTACATTTTCTTATAATATCAAAAAGAATATTTTCTGTAAAGCTGCTGGTCTCTAGCCTGCTAAAAACAAAAGACTTCACAACTATTTTGTAAACGAACAAACAAAAAAAGTCAATGTACATTTCTCTATATTGGTATGTAGACTACTATACCTGTACTTCTGTAAACTAAAAGTATTTTGTGGAGAAGGCACTGTAGCCAAAGAACCAAGGTGAGTGGTAAAATACTTTTCATATATGTAATTATCTGGGGCACAAAAGTACACTTTAATATCAGTTATGTACCTATTTGGAGACACAAAAGTACAGTTAATAATAAGTTATGTACTTATCTGGGGACACAAATGTACAGTTAATAATCAGTTAAACAAGAGATAAATCATTCATATTAAAAAAAATTTCAAGGTGCGTTGGTCCAGCAAGTTAACGGTTTTGAACTCTGCCAAGAAACATTTTATGGATTTCTCTTTATGATTAAGATTGACACTCTTTGTCGTCAGGTTTCCAATAGAAAAATGTCATGCAGCTACTGTGTGTTTTCAAGAGTCAGGACTACCTGTCTCTGTTTACTTGTTACACGAGATGGAGAAAACACGAGAGATGAACGGAGTCAGTGATAGAACTACACAGGCAGTCAGTACAGCAGGGGAAATGGAAGGTAGGAACCTTTTTTTGGGAGATGTGGCTGAAAATTGCAGGGCTCAAGGTTAAATCTTTACTTGAGTTGAGTTGTGTATGCTGAGCACCTAAAAGTATTGCAGAAACCTTCATTCATATAACCCCAAGGGTAAAATAAAAATCTCACTAAGTATGATGAAAGATGCGCTTTACAAGTCAATGGCTGCCTGGTTGTGCGGTATGCGTGCTGGGCTGTCCTTCGGTCGTCTCGATGGTCCTGGTTGCATACCCATCCCGCTACCATCCCCTGTCATCCTGAGGGAGGTTTGGACTAGGAAGTAAATTATCTTCAACTCTGAAGAATCATCAGAAACATGTAAAACAAAACATTTTAAAATTATTTATAAAAAAAAATATACATGGTCTCTATTTGGAAAATGTAACATAAGATCCAGATAGATTCTGATAGGTTCATGCAAATAGTCCCAATAGATTAATATTAATAAATACTTTTATTTTAAACAAAATTAATTAAAGAAACTGTAAAAAGAATAGAGAAAAAAAAAGAAGAAACAAGTTTTCTATTTATTTGTGAAATTAATGACCACTTACAACAAAGGGAAGGAACTTGTAATAATACAGCCTGACTGGGGGAACATTGAATAGATAAGAAACAATAGTTGAGCATAACTAACCTGGTAAAACAAAAAAAAAACATTGTTCAACAGTGTGGACCCTGGGAAATTTTAAATTTCATTCATGAGATATGATTAAGATTTAAGACTGAAACTGAGAGAAGACTGAAGATTATTATTATTATAGCTTTTATATAGCGCTACTTTCATGCTTATAGCATGCTCAGAGCGCTTTTGGTCCAATCTCTTGTGGACCAGTGGGGGGGGGGGGGGGGGTGAGGTGTCTAGAAGTTGGTTTTCCGTTCTGCCTTTAGGTGCTCAGTAAACACAACTCTGCCCGAGTCGGGTGTCGAACCTCGAGCCCCCTTCTAGGTAGCCAAGCCAAGTTCAAGTGCACTAGGCCTCTCGACCACGCTTCCCACTTAACACTGA
Source organism: Biomphalaria glabrata (assembly GCF_947242115.1). NCBI lineage: Eukaryota > Metazoa > Mollusca > Gastropoda > Planorbidae > Biomphalaria > Biomphalaria glabrata. Next base: position 28,427,153 of record NC_074725.1, on the reverse strand, counting down.
AACCGAAAAAAAATTATTTGTTAAACTAATTTTATTGTTGCTGTGCTAATTGGTGAAATAAGCATTTTTTTGTTCAGAGTAGTGAATTTAATATTTTGGAATGTAGCAGTAAGAGAGACTGAAATCCTAAGTGGCATGGCGTTGAGTAGCACCATGCCAAAAAATGACTTCCATATAAAACATTTTTATTTGGCAACGCAAAGTTTTTAAAAGCCAAATAACATTCATGTTTCAAGTTTGTTTAGTTTTGTGTCTTCCCAAGAACCTCAACAACAACTACAAATAGGAAGAAAAAATAAAAGGCTGTTTAGGAAAAGAAGGAATGGGAATTTAATAAATGTTTAAATGATAGAGACAGTCTTCTTTTAAAAATGAAAAGGGGAAGATAAACTGATATTAAGGTTGGGTGGGTGAGCCAGTGGGAAAAGAAAAAGATTAATTTAGTATTTTTTTTTTTTGTAAGAATAAAGGATTAAGATTAACATTAGTTTGCTATAAAATAAGTAACTTTTTAAAAACATTTTAAAATGTTTTTTTTAAGTATTTATTCCAATCCACATGATAGATAAAATAAACATTTCCAGAGGCAAACTATGTATTTGTTACTGCAGCCAACAGTTGACATTAGTTGTGTTGAATAGCACAGTGGATAAAGAGATATACCATTTCACCCTCGTAATTTCATTAGAACTAAGTGGATTCTGGGATGTACCTAAATTCTAAGCTAAATATTCCAGCCCTCACTAGTAAAATAAACCCACAGTTTGACAGCAAACATGGCTTTCAGCCTGTCATATGTTTCTGCTTTTATAAAATCTTGATTTTTTTAATAAATGAAATAAAACTAATGTTTTCTCTTTATCCAGATTGGACCGGCAACAATACTGAGGTACCGCCACTAGTTGAAGCTTTAAGTAAAGACAAAGTCAGGAAGAGCTACACATGCACCAAAATGTTAAGGAGACAAATGGTCTACCTAGTGGTCAGAAAGCTCAGCCTGGACAGCAGCAGCAGAATCAGCATTTTCGACTGTGACATCGATGTGACAGGGATCGATATCCAGGATGTGACTAGGAACTTTGACTTCCTCTTGTCTGCAGGATTCACCAGGGATCAGCTAGCGACCTGCCCCATCATCCTGATGAACCAATCGGAGAAGCTGGTCAGCATAGCCAGAAACATAAAAGACCTGGCCCAAAATTACCTTCACTCTTCGTCGTGTTCCCTTGTCTCCTCGGAAGCCGTGGCAGCGCACCTAGAGAGTGACCTGGTCGCTGACGATGCCTGTGTTTTCAAGGATTTATTCAAATGTCCTACCAAACACCTCAACACAATCCAGTATTTTTTGGAAAAAGAAAAAACATTCAGTCTAGCTACAAATAATTGATTAATTTACCATTTATAAAGCTGAGTGATTACTTACAAATGTACTGTATTGACATTGTTTTGGGCATTTTTGTTTGTAGTTGATGTTTACAATAGTTGTTACATTATTTGATTTGATATGAACTGATTCATTGTAAATGATTTTTTTTTGTACAGTAAATCAATCTATTTTTAAAAACTCCTTGTTTACTGAGTATTCAAAAACTATTTAAAAATGTTGAATGTTCACAATGAATAGAATGTCCACATCTAGGATCAACCCAAGCCTCTTTGTGCCTTTGGGTTAGGCTTATGAGGCAGATGTGCATAGCTATTGTACTGCATTATGGCAAAAGTAATTGAATAGCTATTTTATCATGTCTTGTATTCTTCATATCAGTACACTACAGTGATTTGGGTGACAGTTACAAATATTCTATTAAAGGCTTTGAGTACCATGCACACCTCTCTTGCTCTAGTCTAGTCCTACTCGTACTAAGTGGTGAATTTTTGAGGACAAAGATATTACTGCGTCGTTGGTTGGATAGAGTCCACTGGCCCATAGTTTGGGCATTACTGCTTTAGTCCTAATCATCCAGTGACTCACTTGTCCACGCCATGGCCTAAATTGTGCCGATGTGCCTCAAATCAACAACTCACTTGTCCACTTATCAGGGCTTAGGTCAGTGGATGACCTTGCCTGCTCATGTGCAACTTACTTGTCAGACAGACATTTGATTTGATTGCCTGAGCTTCTCAAAATAGTCTCAGACAATGCAGGATGGCTGCCTGGTCGTGTGGTTTGCGCGCTGGACTGTCGTTCGGGAGGTTTGGACTAGGAAGTAATTATCTTCAACTCTGAAGGAACATCAGAAACATGTAAAACATTTTTACATTTTAGCATCGTGGATTGGATACAGTGCACTGGCCATAGTTTGGGCATTACTGCTTTAGTCCTAATCATCCAGTGACTCTATGCCCACTTATCTGGGGACAGGGCTTAGGTCAGTGGATGACCTTGCCTGCTCATTTGCTACGTACTTATTTGACATTTGATTTGATTGCCTAAGCTTCTTAAAATATTCTCAAACAATGCAGGATGGCTGCCTGGTGTTATGATATTATTTAGAGTATTAATCTCGAGACCAAAAGAGTAGATAGAACTAGACAGGGCTTAGAGAAAAGACTCAACGACCATTTTCCCCTTGTAAATAAATGCTTTAAATAAGCGTTATTCAGTGATTTGAAGAGCCGAGCAGCTGTGTGAACTCTATGAGATAGAATAGTTTTGATTGGAGCATAACACTTGTCATTTGAAGTGTGCACTGGACCATTGTCCTGCGGGAGGTTTTGGGCTAGGATGAAATTACTCTCAAATCTGAAGAAACATCCAAGTAAAACATTTTACATTAAGCTTGTAAAATAAACACATAAGAATACAAAGTTCACATTTTTATTTGTAACTTTCTGTCCACAATATAAAACAACAGTCTACACTTAAAGATGAATGGAATCACAAGCATGGTGATGTATAGAATTAAAGTCCATTTCATTTATAAACTTCAAACAAAACAAAATAGGAAGCAGGCATGTTAAAGGATGTGCTTTTAGCTAGATTTAAAATTAAAAGCAATTTGAAAATCATGTCCCAAGTCTATACATTAGCATGGTTCAACCATATTTTATTTTTTATTCATAGTGAATTAAAACCTTTTCAGGTTGAAAAAGTTTTCTTAGTTTAAAAAAAGCCCCATACGAAAAAAAAAATGGGACACCCCACATGAGTGCGGAGCTGCACATTTTAAGAACCACTGAACAAAATCAATACAGTCAATCAGTTGAAATGTATTTCAGAACAATCACAAATTGTTGATATCAACTTTAAAAAAAAAATACTTTGAGAGTTTAAAAAAAAAAGTTTCCCTTGAGAGTAGATGATAAGTTCAATGGTTTCCATGACAAGAGCTAATAAAAGCATTTCAGCGGAAAACAAATTCCAATCAAAATAAAAGAAAAATATCAAACTCATGTATGAAAACACAAAAGCTAACAAGTTTCTATGGATGACAGACCATACAGAAATTCACAGTTGTCCCCCTTGTGTTTAACCAGTTTTGTTTCTATTTATGGCTCAAAGTTCCACCACAGAAAAATAGATAATGCCCTCATCGCCTCAGCATTACAATGGAGTTAGCACACTGATAAGAGAATCTGCTATTAATAAGATATGAGATAATCTAACAAGGGTTATCTTCCACTCTGAAGATTACAGAGCAGTGCAGTATATCAAAAATCTTAAATGACTTGCCTTGAGACCAAATATCAAGGATGTGGCTGCACAGACCTAGCTGAGACCAACATATTTTGCCAGAGCCAATGCAGACAAAGCCATTGTCTGCTACTGTCCAATTTCAATATCTTGTGGCATACATATTCAAGGGAGACGATAAATTTGTTTTAAAGACAGGTGGAGAGCTGTAATTATTTCGCCTGGCCTTCAAACATTTGTGGAAAAGGATTAATTTCCTTGCCAAAACAATGAAAACTAGCCAGTATTGGGGACAACTGTAGGAGTACATAACATGACGCATAGGACGTAATCTTCAATTTTTGAAATAACTTCTGTATCATATAAGATATATGTCAGTGACATTTAGTCTTCCAACATGTGTGTATAGAGAAGACAAAACAATGATGTCTTTCCATCCCAGTGTAAAACAAAAATGCTGACTCATTCAAACGAATGTATCAAGAGAATCCACTCTCAGATTCACAATGAGCTAAAAATGCAAAAAAAAAAAAAAATGAAAAAAATATCAATTTGACCCAAAATGGTGGGGGGAGGGGGCGGCATACAGTCATCTGAAAAAATAAACATATTGTGGACTTTTTTTATGCAACCATGCAGTCATAAAGGCAGCCCTCTGACCATTCATGTCTATGAAACGCAGTTGAAATCATTAGTCAATTCTTTTCATAGCCAAAATGAGCTTATATTAAAAGCCTAATTATTTACAAAATGACAACTTTCAGTTTTAGCTGCTGGCAGTAAGTTCAGTTCCAAGTCTACCATTCTATCTAACCAGCTCATTGGTCCCATCAACCTTTGTAATCCCAATCAAGTTTCAGATAACAAAAACTTGACAAAACAAAGATACAGACATTCAGATAAAAAATATCTGCAAACCCAGAATTGGAGACAAGGGCCTTTGTTTTATCAATCAGTCAGCTGTATTCATGAATGCTTCCCTCAACAGACTTCATTATGATACCAATACTAGATGATTCAAGAAATATTGCAAGTGGACTTACATATTGAATGTCATTGGCACTTCAAATGTAAACACATAAAAAAACAACACATATGCAATTTCTGTAATGCTTGTAATGACATTTGCAAGGGCTCAATGTGAAAACACGACAGACACAGTAGTAGTCTTACCATGCAATGTGTGATTGCCATTCAGGGGACACAATTCTGTTTTCATTCATCCAAAATTTAAACCTTTACCATGCTGCCCAAATGTTTTTTTCTCATTATTATCAAAAATTCCGAAAACTTTATTTTTGAATATTTGAACAGGGGTAAAAAAAAAATGCATTAAAATTTAGTGTCATGATAATGTAGTAATTATAAGAATTTAGTTTTAATCCACCTTGCAGGAAACTAAGATTTAACACATTTCAGAGATTAAAAATTGAATGATGGTGTGAAAGGAACCATGTGTGCATACTCCATACACAGAACAAGATGGAAGAGTACAGAAATCCTCTCGATAGCTGTACTTCCATAAATGCATTTTATATCAAAACAAAAATTAATATACATGAAGGAGAATGTGTTTCTTATATATATATTTATTCTTATATATATAATGTACAGTTTAGTTTGTCAATTAAGAAGCAGCATTCCTAAATTTAAAACACATTAACTATGCCCATTCAAATCTTTCAACAACAAAAAAAAAGAATTCTATTTAAAATGCTTTATTCCCTTGTCTCCCCCCAGTCTATCCAGATGTCTTTACATAGACCACGAAGGAAACGGCATCCAGAGATTCAAAACCAAAGAAGCAAAAAATGTTAAATCTCATCGACATATCGCTTTTTATTTCTTCTCTCGATGCATGTCATCTGATTTGTGAAATGTATCAGGGAACCTAGTGGAACAGTTTCCCCTTACACAACATGACACTCATGGCGGTGTAAACTGGAGCAATGTAAATACAAAACAGAATTAGATATAATAGTACAAAATGAGTGGTAAATCAAAGTAAAGGTTCAACTCAATACAAAATAATGTCAACAAAATTGTTTTTCACCGTAACATTCATGATTTAAGGAAACCTTAACAAACTAGGTATAGCACGATATTTAAATCATAACTCAAATTATCAAAAGCTCACAATCTATAAAGAAGAAAAAATTAAAAACTTTTGTCTGAATATAAAAAAAAAATCATATATTAACTGGAATGACATAACCAATAAACATGATCAGAAATCACCACACACTCACACACTTAGGAACTGGAGATAAACCAGGCAGCTTGTTGCTTTCAGTAACAGTAACCACATACAATTTCATAGTACACTCCTTTTTCTTTCTACAGTTTTCAAAACTGATACACTCAAATAAATATTTTGTTTAAAACAACATGTTCACACCATATTCAAACAAAAATGACCTAATTAGTGAAGCATCAAAGTTCATCATCGATGTGATTGGGTGAGCCTGAAATAAGTAAAAAAAAAAAAAAGCAAAATATAAAAAAATTATTTAAAAAAAAAAAAAAAAGCTATCTAAAGGGGAAGAACTCTATCCTTAAAACTATTTTTACCAATAATGTACATGTTATTTCCCTTATTCGATATCAAACAAAATAATTAGTTACCAATAATTAAGTGACTAATTTAGTATTTTTGTTTATTGATTTACATTTTGTTACGTACAATAAATAATGGTTTAAAGTATCAACTTGATCGGAGAATATGTGAGGGAGAAATAGCATGAACAATAATTTAAGGGGGACTAAACCCAACAAATTTAGCCATACTTGTGAATACTCTAGTATTTGTTTCCCTTGTTGCCTATTAAACAAAATAATGAATGGGGTGGGGGCCTATAATCAGGGTATACACGCCTATTTGGTCCAGAAATTCTGTAAAAAAGGCATACAAATGGGAGAGGGGGGGTTACTCTAGTACAAGCCCATGTTATAAGACAAAAGTCTGGTCAGTGTTTACTTTGGAGTGGGAGGTCAGGAATCCCACATGCTAAATGATAAAACAAGAGACACTAAAAATGTGCCCCCTCTGCAACACAGACATTTATGAAAACTAGAAGTAAAAAAAACAAAAAACAAAACAAACTATTTTTAAAATTGGTAATCAACAAGTTACAAGTTCAAATGACTTTTCATGGTTCAGAATCTAACAACATTTTTCAATACTGCTACACAATCAAATTAGATCATGGATGACTATAGTGTAGCAGACGTGGATAGTTTCAAAGTCACTGAACTAAATAAAACTGTATTCAAATTTTGAATAACTGGCAGCTATTTCAATACTTTTTTTCAAGTGATTGTAAATTCTAAAATCTGTTGCTTCTGTCCACTAACCTTTCTGTACTGGAGGTTCATACTCTATCTGTGCTTTGGTATTGGTCTGGTAAATTTCATCCCAAAGAACTTTGATCTCATAGTCGTAATCTTTCCATTCTGGAACGATCCTCATTGCAGCCTGGAGCTTGGGCTCTTTGGTCAGGGGATTGTTGCACTGTCAATAACAGAGTACAGCTAACTACAATTCTTAATTAATTAATTACAACATCTGCATAAAAGGAAAAAAAAACACCAGGAGGTTTTTGAAGGTTTTGGATTTTCTGCAGAATGGCACAAAAGTTTTTGAAGTCAAAGTTTTCATCAATATAAGTCCCTACTATGAGAGGATGAAGCCGTGACAATTTCATCATGGGTAAAAGTTAAAACAAAACAATATGATCAGACATGTTTACATCCTATCCTTCAAGTGTTGTAAAGACCTTCAAAAAAGTAAAAAGGAAAAGTTCCCCTTTCAGACATTGCTATCTATAGGGCAGATGATGTAAAAGCCATCTTTTTCTGTGGCCCAAGGTAAACAAGGGTGTCATGTGGCCAATACATTCGACCAGCCACTTTTACTTTTCCCCAACTAATGTCAGGTACCCATTAGAGCTGGGTGGACTGAGAGGCGCCCTTAACATCTTGAAATTAAAAAATCCCAGTCTTCAAACCAGGGACCTCCAGTTCAGAAATTAAGAGCTTCACCACTCAGCCACCACACCTCCATGAAGACCTTTAGGTGGGCTATTATGTCCAATGAGTTCTACCAATCAGTGACTATGTCTCATAGACTAAATAATTGAGATGTAAACCCAATAAAAAAAAATAAAAAAATAAAATTGTTACCGTTACTTATATGTGATAAGAATAAAAGATTAAAACCTTACATCCAATCTATATCTATAACCAGTGGAGTACTCACCAAATCAATGGTCTTGGCTTTGGGTTTCTCAGACTCGCTGCACCAGGTCTCACAGTACAGCCACTCCTGGGGTAGGGACTTGATAGCCACCTGATGAATCATGTTGTTAGGCAGGTCCTGGTCCAAGTTGGACAAACTGTTGGGATCTTGGCTCAGACCTTGGTACTGGCCACGGAGGCGGTCACCAGCAGCGATGCGGCGGAACTTCTTCAAATCCACCACATACAAAGCACTGATGTGATACTTGCGTCCAGCTAAATGACTGTTCCAGTAACCTGAGTTCCAAAACCTGAAGAAAAACTTCAACTATTGAGTAAAGTGGTAAAAAAAATTAAACCGGATGGAGGCCTTGCACCAACCAAGAAATATACCAGCTATATGAGGACCCTACCATAATAACAAAAATAAAAAGAAACAGGTTACGTTGGGCAGGTCACCTTGAAAGAATGTCATAGAACAGAGAAGCAAAGATTGTTCACCAGCAAAAACCAAAATGTCCAAAGGCAAGACCAAGTACGATCGCTTGACAATGTATAGGCAGAGTCCGGGCATGAAGACATAATGCCCAAGATAGTTCAGAATTGAAAGATATGCCAGAGCAAGTCAGGGCTCTCCATGGTCTGTAGTGCCACTGGGATGGATGGATGAAATATTAATAGAAATTATATTAAGAAGTATGTTTTCCATTCTTAATATTAAGAACCAGCACAGTATTTCATATGGCTGGGTAGATCCACCCGTGACATATATTTAGTCATAATAAACACTGACAAAGATATGCACACACGCAACACAGTGTTGCGTGTTGTTCTTTTTCTGTTTGAGTAAATTGACACCTGAGCTATCTTTTCAAGTGTTTCATAATAGTGCCTCTGTTATGTAGTCCTCTAAAAAAGTTTGCCGAAAAAAAAAACTGTCTGTGGTATCACAAATATGCAGGGTATAGCGGCTGAGTGGTAAAGCCTTTGGCTTCCAATTCCAAACCAAAATTTCTCAGGTTCAAATCTCTTTGAAGACTGGGATTTAGAATTTCTGGATTTTAGGACATCCAGATGGTTGGTCGTTGTGCTGGCCTCATTAACCATCAGCCATAGAAAAAGAGGAGCTTTACATTGGCTGCCCTATAGACCATCCCTCACATATGTCAAACAATAGGCACTGCCTCTACAAAAAAATCTTTATTGATTGTAAGGGATAGTATTAAAATCATATGCTCTTACTAACAAGTAGGAAGGACCTTTGTTGCAAACTACAACAGCTGCTAAAACATTAAATATAAAAACTTAAATACTTGGTCGAGAGGCTAAGTACGCTTAAACTTGGCTTGGCTACCTATGAAGGGGGCTTGAGGTTCGACATCCGACTCAAGCAGAGTTGTTGTTTACTGAGCACCTAAAGGCAGCACGGAAAAACCTACTCCCAGATACCCCTCCCCCCCCCCCCACGGGTCCACAAATTGAGATTGGACCACAGCGCTCTAAGCATGCTATAAGCATGAAAGTAGCGCTATATAAAAGCTATCATTATTATTATTAATACTTTTGAGACTAAGATCAAAATATGTATAGACCTTACCTGAAGCCATCCATTTCTTTGCGACTGTCACAGAAAGGTGTATAACCATAAGGTGCTCCACCAAGGTCTAGGTCGTACAATTCTTGAAGGTCAGCTCGAACAATCTGGCAAATATATTTCAAACATCAATAAACTAGACGATTTCATCCTTGCCTTTCTGCACTCATAATAATCATTTTATCCTACGTTAACATATATTTTTGTTAACTTTAACAAGGCTATGGGTCAGTGATGTTAAATGGCCAACCCAAAAGCTACCTAGGAAGTGACACTAAACATCACCTGGTTTATACACAAAGTAGAAAACAACTTTATTTTTGGACGTATGGCTAAAACCATTTTAAATGGCAGCCTGGTTATGTGGTATGTGATTTAGATTTTTTGTCTTGATGGTTCTTAGTTCAAACCTCAATGGCTGCCTTAAGTTCAAACCTCAATGGCTGCCATAAGTTCAAACCTCAATGGCTGCCATAAGTTCAAACCTCAGTGGCTGCCATAAGGTTAGGACTTAAACATCATTTCTGAACATTTAAAAGTGATAAAAGAAAAACAAATACTGTAAGAGGACGATGAATGAACTTTGAACCCCAATATGTCTACCTGATCAGCATCCACAAATATAATTTTCTTCACATCTAAGGGAAACAGAACATCAAGGAACAGGATCTTGTATCTAGAAAATACAAAGCCAATTGTAAATAGTCAATTAATACAGAAAACAAAATCTGAACAAAGAATAACCTTTTGTTTAAAAGACTGTCTCTAATGTATACAATTTTAACCTATTACAGCCTATTACGGTAGGATGCATTATCATGGTATACACATAATGCAGTAGGATGCGTTGAAACTTTTTAAAATTTCCTAGACGAATAGTTCACTATGTCTCGTTCGGAACATGGATGAAAACGGGAAGACTTTTTTTTTTTAGGGAAAACGAAATGTTAAACAATTTTATTTTTGTATATCTTTTAAACAAACGCGCCTGTAGACCCAGTGTATAAGCCCCCACCCTAGGAAATGAGTATTTTTTTAACTTGCTTTTCATTTAAAAGTATTAAAAATATATATTATATGAAACAGGACATATTTTTCTACTTTTTAAAGTTGGTTAATGATTATTGTTTTGAATAATAATAATAATCTTCTTCTAGCCAGCTTTTTGCTGCTGAGCTGTCAGCTCTTTTGCAGACTGTGTGCCAAGGAAAAATAGAGTGCAGTTTTCTTCAGTTGTTCAGCACTGCCGTACAGGGTTGTTGGTTATGTTGGGCTTTAGTGGAAGTAGGGTCTGCCTAAGGTGGATTAGGGAGGGGCATTCAAAAAGGATATGGTTTACGGTTTCATAAAGGTGGGTGCAGTGTCTACAAAGGGGGAGTTGTGTGGAGTTAATTTATTGAGATGATAATTTAACAAAGGTGTGTGTCCTGTCCTTAGTTGGAAGATTGCGGGGGAGGAAGTTAATACTGTCCAGTTTGTTAGTCATGTTCATTTCTTTGTACACGGCTCTGCCTGTGTTTCCTGTTGCCCATTGGTTGAGCCACTCCTCTTTGTGGTTGTTGATTAACATTGACCTTAGGGTGAGGTAGTTAACAGGTCTATCTGGTTGTTCCATAGAGGATCCTGCCTTTGATAGCTTATCTGCCCTTTCATTTCCCATGATGCCAATGTGTCCAGGGATCCACTGTAATATGATGTTGATGTTTGATTTTGTCATCATCTGATGTATTATCACTATTAGTGTTGTCAACTCTCTTGGGCTTTTTGAGGTGCTGCTGTTAAGTGCTTGAAGAGTGGATTGGGAGTCTGTAAAGACAACAATATCTGATGGTGATTGTATCCCTTCATATAATTTGTTTTTGACTGTCTGCAAAGCTATGGTAATTGCCTCAATTTCGGCTTGGAAGTTTGAGCAGTAGTCACCACAGGATACACTTATTTCAAAGTGTTTATTTTTGGGGAAGACCAGGAAGGCACCAAGACCAGCATTGATGGTGGCTTGGAAGGCTGATCCGTTGGTGTACATATGGATGGCTGTTTTTGGATAGCTTTCAATTATTTCAAGCATGTCTACTTTGAGCTCGATCGGATTTGATTCTTTTGTTAGAGTATTATTTATTAAATGTGTTTTAATGGTTGGTTATTTGTAGTTAATTCCAGGAGTTAAGTTTTAGAATCTGGTAATTTTTTCTCTGTTATTGGGTAGATGGTGTTTTAGGGCTAGTTCGTCAGTAAGTTCATAGTTCTTTGCTTTTTTTGCTTGTTTTTCTTATTTCTCTGTGTTATTAGTTTATTTGGATGATCATCCTCCAACCTTCTGTATCTCTCAATAGCTTCTAATGCTGCTCTGTTGTGTCTTAACTTAAGTGGTTCAATACTGGAGTCTATTTCACAGGCTGCTGTGGGAGTAGTTCTCATACCTCCACTGATTAGATGCAAGGCCTGGTTTTGGATTGTGTCTTAAGATGATTGATAGGTTTTGTTGGTAGCTACTTGTATGGAGAGACAGTTATCCATGACCGATCTGATGTATCCAGTGTATAACTGTCTTAAGTTTTTCTTTTCAGCTCCCCAGGATGTTCCTGCTAGGTGTTTTATTATGTTTAATCTTTGTGTTGCCTTTTCTTTTAAATCTGCCATAAAGTGTTTTAGAGACAGTCTTTGGTCTAATTTTACACCAAGATATGTTGGATTTTCTTCTTTATTTATTAGCTGTGAGTCTATTTGTAGTATGTAGTTTCTTTTTGCAATTTTGTTGCTGTGGCTAAAGATTGAATTAACTGACTTCTTTGTTTATTTCCATTTTCCATAATTTTGAAAACGTGGAGATAGTTGTGAGGGCTCTATTTAGTTTGGATCTAGTCAGCACTGGATATTTCTCAGTAGTCCAAATTAAGAGGTCAACTGCCTAAGGTGCCTTATTGACCGAAATGAGGTCTGGGAGGTCATTCATGAAGATTAGAAAGAGTTTGCAGCTAAGGATACTAATTTCTTTTTCGATTTATTTTTTTCGTTTTTTTAATTCGAATATATCTTTCTTATGTTTGGCAATAGACTGTTGTTTGTTTTTTTTCAAACCAGAAATAGGCTGTATTGGGTTTACGTTACAAATGTTTAAATTTAAATTTACCCCCAAATAATTCTCTGTTTCTCTTTCTGTTGATTCAGCCACCTTGGCCACTTGTACTGGACCAGCTCGTACTCAAAGCCATATTTTTTAGCCATATAAGGAATAAAGTCCTAAGTAACAAATGAGATTTAATTAAGTTAGGTAAGAAATTACTTTGAAAGCAAACAGTACACTAAGACATAAGCAAGAAACAAATAAGAACTAAAACACTATTTTAATCAGGCAAATATTTTCTTACCTTAAAAGTAGGTGACAGATAATTTTTCAAGAACCAAAATTTCACTTTGGACTTGGTATTCTTAATGACACTCAACATCATAATTCTAGCAGTAAAGAAATAGAGCTTGATTAGAACTTTGAAATTTAAATTATCAAATACATAGCTAAACCAAAAATCCAAATTCTAAGTAGTTTAATCTACTAATCAAAAATCTTTTTTAAAGCATGATTAGAATTCTGAAATTTAGTTATCAAATACATATTGATATGATACATTTGAGCACAGATGATGATGCCATGATGAGATTTTATTGATCAGACAATGTCTTTCTAATTTTATAATTTTGCATTGATCTTTCCTTTGCGGGACATCTTCTACGACAAAATGAACTACGCACGCCAAGAGTTGCAATGACATGGAGGCCAATACGAAGAAAGCGCAAACAGGGACGTCCTCGTATAACTTGGCGCCACACCTTCATGGAGGACCTCAGAACAGTGGACGCCTGGTGGGAGGAGGCTTCAGACATTGCCAATGACAGATCTTTATGGAGACAGCTTGCCGCCCAATGCGCCGAACGGCGCGGGAGGACCTAAGTCTAAGTAAGTAAGATCTTTTCTTTGACAATGTTTAAAGTCTCAAACAGATACTACTTCAAAGTATAACTCTAAACTGAAATTCTTTGAAATAAATACAAAGCTTTTACTCTGGAATGTGGAATCACTTACACACTACATAAATGTACAACACAATTCAATTTCAATTCTTTTACTCTAGTTGTCGCTCTCCCTCGAAAGTGAATCCAAGTCTTTTAAATACTACGTCTCGCCCCCTTTCAAGTAAAGGTCAAACTGTTTTTAGATCTTATGAAAAAAACCATCATCAATCTAAATAAACTTGTCAATACTGGGCTAGAAAGTACTCAATCGAAAAAAACACAACTTAATGCAACAGCTGCTTTATGTTACGTGATGCATAGCTATACCAATAAACCAAAATTCTAATAGTGTTAGTCTACTAAGCAATAATCTTCTTTTTTGAAAGACTGCCTGTAACTCATAAGATAATAATAATAATTAGCAGTTACAACAAACTAGTGGTCTGTATTATCATTATAACGAGGATTATGGGAACGTTTTGACGAAAGTCAATATATCAAAAACACTTGGAGATTGAAAAAATAATAGATGCAAAGTTCACATTTCTGTTCATTCATCCGTAAATGAAGGTTATCATATGTTTATCTAGACATCTGCTCAAAAGTATTAAAAAAATTTTGTCAACACATTACAAAACGTTACAAGTTCATTTGATGACTTTTTTTGTGTGTAAAAATTAAATATATAGGTCGCAGTAATGTTAAGAACTTTTTATCCTATAGTTGCATGATGATGTGTCTAAGGAAACTGAAGATTTATTTAGGCCTTTTAAGTTAAAAAAAAATGGTCATTCTTTAAAACCAAATAGCATACAACCAACCTGAGAAATCTCTCATACAAATGACCAGACGCAACAGAGAAAATATTCAGAGTGCTGTCTTTTTCCTCTTCCTTTTTCCCAGCACCGCCAGTTATTGTACTGAAATAGAGAGTCAACAAAAGACAAACTAGATTGACGAAAATGAACCAGGTTCTTACAATAGTCAAACAAGCAAAATATTTTTTAAGAATCCTTTTAAAAAAAAACAACAACAAAGCCTATCTATTAATAATGTGCAAGTTATTTCTCTTATTTGATATCGAACAAGATAATTGACTGACTAATTTTTTTTTTTTTAATTGATTCATGTTTTGTTAGGTACAATAAATAACTGTTTTAAGTTTGAACTTGATAGGAGAATGTGTGAGGGAGAAATAGCATTAACAATTATTTAAGAGGATTAACCCCAACAAATTATGCCATTTATTTGAATACTGAAGGATTAGTTTTCCTTTTTGGTATCAAACAAAATAACTAATTACCAATAATAAATTAATTGACTAATTGTCTATGCCAATGAATAATTGTGTTAAGTTTCTACTTGATCCGAGTATGGGTGTAGGAGAAATAACGTGTACACACTTTTTACCAGACAGAGAGACAGACTGAGTGAGCTGATAAAAGAAATTGTAAAAAAAAATTATTTTACTAATCTGCTACTTTGATAAACCCAACCTATTTAGTTTTAAATCCATTACAAATACTTTTAAACAAGTTTTAAATCCATTACAAATACTTTTAAACAAGATTTTAAACAAACGTATTTGAGTGATGAACGCTCTAAAGAAAGAAATGTCCTTACTTAGAAATAGAATCCCATATGCCAACAGAGTCATCTTCATCTTGCAGTAGATTCACATCCATTTTATCAGGCTTTTTGGATACCTAGAACCAATGTTTAAAATATTATCCTTAAACTGATGTTGAATAACCAGTTTCATATAAACCATAAACTAACATCAGTTTCACAATTTTAATCATAAGCTTGACACCAGTTTCACAATCTTAAGTGAAAACACTCATTAGCTAAATCAATACATCCAATTTCAGATTGCAAAAGCAAATACAAAGTCATTTCCTTGAAATGAAAATCACTTATGTGGACCAGTGGAGGACTGGGGGGTACCTGGGAGAAGGTTTCTGTGCTGTCCTTTCAAAAAAGCCATTGAAAAAATAAAGAAAAGAAAGTTGCACAAGTATGAATTCAAACTTGAGGTATCAAGCTTCCACGATGGAAGGCCAACATGCTGGCCACTTAGCTATTCTAATACTTGAAAAATAGAAGGTTTTATATTCTAAAAAAGTCATTGTTCCTTTTTATTCTATAAAAACAAAATCTACTTGTAATTTTATTAATGAGATAATCCAAATATAAAACGAAATGGAAAACTATCATGAAATGCTGACTACAGTTCCTTTTTTTTTTTTCAAACATTGTATTGTTACAAAACTGTTATTATCTTTCAACTCATTTTTATAAGCAATTCAAAGATCATAGAAGAAAATAGATAAAGAAATGATCATATTTTTTACCTTCATTCTGATAATTTTACTCTTAAAGCTGTTGACAGCAATGACAACATCAGTGAGATTGTTTGGTGAATCAGTGAACTCATGACTGGACCATAGGAAACAAAAGATGAACTTCAGTGAGACACACACATTATCATACAACAATTTGATACCACAAGTTTAATGTGATACGGGACAACAACAAACAAAATAAAATATACAAAATTCCTTTTAAAAAAAAAAAAAAAGCTTAACTGAGAAAAAAATAGGTCTGCACTTACAACCACATCACTCAATAATGCAGAAGTTATTTTGATAGCAAACAAAATAATTAATTTCCAATAATTAATTGAAGAATTGGTTAATTTTCTAAATTGATTCATGTTTTGTTAGGTATAATAAATAATTATTTTAAGTTTCAATTTGATCCAAGAACGGGTGTGGGAAAAATAGCGTGTTCATTTATCTTAGGGGACAAAACCCTACATATTTAGCTATATTTGTGAAGACAGAAGGATTAATTTCCCTAGTTGGTATCAAACAAATAATTAATTAGCAGTAATTAATTGAAAAATTGGTTAATACTTTTAAATTGATTCATGTCTTGTCTATGCTAATAAATAATTAAGCAAAGTTTCAACGTGATCAATCAAATAGGTGTGGGAGAAACAGCGTGTATACAACCTTCTACCAGACAGACAAAAATGAGTTGAGATTAGCTTTGTAAAAATTTTATCAATTTAATGGTAACTTCTTATACACCTAGCAGAACTGTAAGCTCTTTTGCAACATATGCTGTGAAAAATGTGCTGTTCTCAACAGTTTTGCACTGCCACAGTGAATGTTGGTTACGCTAGGTTGTTGTGGCTATACTGTCTCAGTCTGTCTAAGGTCTGTTAAATTGGGGCATTACAAGAAAGTATGATTGACAGTTTCAAGCATGACCCAAAGTTCCCCCTTCTAGACCTTGAAATCTATAGGGCAGATGATGTAGATGCCATCTGTTTCTGTGGCCCACTATTGACCAACACAACGACCAAACACTTACTTTTCCCCAACTAATGTCAAATGCACATTAGAGCCAGGTGGACTCAGAGGCACCCTTAAGATCCTGAAATAAAAAATCCAAATGTTCACCGGTACTTAAACCCAGGACCTTCTGTTCAGAAGCCAAGCGCTTTACTATTCAGCCACCTTGCCTCCAAGTATGGCCCAGAGACTCCTTATACTGTGGGGATTGTTGGGACTATACTAAATGCCTAAGAAAATCACCAGCTAACACTTTATCTTATGGGTAACAGTTAATTTCATTTCAAAGCCATTAAAAGCATCAATATTTTGGATACAATTAGAAAGAAAGAACAACATGATTTAATGAATTTAGTATTAGAAGATCAGGGAAGAATTTAAGTATAAATTTAAATTTGAACATAAAAAAAAGGGAAAATCCCCCTGGGCCACCACTTGAGGGAGGACCCCCAAATCAGTATCTAAAATTGTTTTTCCATGAAATATTATATCATTAACTCATGTCATGATGTCAAATTGCAGGGGCTTCTAAATAGGTCAAGCCCCCCCCCCCCCCCCCCGGGCCCCCAAATCCCTAGCTATGCCACTGCCCATATAACAGCTTTTCCAAAACTCAACCAAATGTTGGTTCAACCTTTACCTGTCAATTTTATAAATCTCTTCCGACCTTCCTTCTCTCAGCTTGAGATACCACAGACCTGGGTAGGCTTTCAGTTGGAAGTAACCCTGAAACAAAACTGATGTTTGTCACAAGGAGCTAAATCCAATTGATTTCATTCTACTGGTGAACACATCTAGTATGAGCTAAAGTGGCTGTTGAATTGATTTTATTCTACTGGTGAAAATACAGTAAGCACTGAAGTTGAATTGATTTTAAATATATTCTAACATTTCTAACAGTCCCAGCTGCGATGGGCAGGTCACGTCTACAGAATGGAAGACCACCGCATCCCTAAACGACTCTTGTATGGCCAACTAAGCGAAGGAAAGCGCTCGCAAGATGGGCAAAGAAAGCGCTTCAGGGACACCCTCAAAGCTTCTCTGAAGGCGTTCAGCATAGACCCTGGCAGACAGAGGCACATGACAGAGCATCATGGCGTCGCGCTGTGAAAACTGGCGCACAGGTTGCTGAGGAAAAAAGAACAACGCTGGCAGAAGAAAAACGCCAGAAAAGAAAAGCAAGACAAACGACACTAGCTCCAGCTGGAATAACCTGCCCAGTGTGCAGCCGAACACTCCGGGCTCACATAGGTCTCACCAGCCACATGAGGAGGCATAAAACCCCAGTGCAAAGCCCTCAGCCCCCTGGATGACAAAGTGGTCATCATCGAACCACAATGGACAAACTATATATATATATATATATATATATATATATATATATATATATATATATATATATATATATATATATATATATATATATATATATTCTAACATTTCTAGAGTGAATATCTCATAAAGTTCAATTTAAAAACTAGTTAGTACAATGAACAATTACTTATCCGTGCATTAATGGGAAAATAAAGGGTAAATTAATGACTGGTAAATACCAAGTTGGCCATAACAATAGTATCCATCATGGCTGCTGTTTTGCTGGTCCCCAAGGTGAACTGAAGACCTCTAGGAGGCTGCATGGAATTGGAGTCATAACAGTGACCTGCGGGGAGCAAACAATTTAAAACAATGCAGCAGATATGCAGATTTTTTAAAATGCTTATTACGCAAAGAAAAAAAAAAGTCAAAGTTTGTTATTTAATATTTTTTAGAAGTAGAGAGAAATGTGAGATTTTGGCTCCCATTGTATACATTAGACATATTGGTAATAGTAAGTATACATTCATCTTATGTCAGAAATGGTTCAAAATATGAGAGCAACATCTTGGGTATAAATGGAAAAAAATAGCTCTTTTTATGGTATAATTGACTACTAGCAGTTTAGTGCTACAAGTCAACGACCAGTAACAACAATAATAAATAGGCATCTGATCTGACATTTATTTTTTAAAAAAATAATAGGCATTAAATCAAAATGTGTTTTGTAGATTGCTTCTCTAAAAATAAGACATGCAACAGAAAAAGTAACATAATAGCACAGGTTGTATAGAGCAGCAGTGAATGAACACCAGAAGTGAAAGAATTTCACTGGAGGGAAAAAAATGTGCCCTGATTTAAGAATATATCAAAAAAAACAAAACAACCTAAAGCAACTTTACCTTCAATTAAGATGTACTCCAATTCAAATATGGCATTGACACTTTTCTCTACCTGTGAAGATTTTAAAAAAACCAAAGAAACGAATGCAAGTATAATAGAAAAAATGTAAATAGGTCAAAGTAATTTCAATCAAAAGAAAAGCTAAAGTGAAGATTGTTAGTCGAATTCAATAACTTACCTCCTCTAGAAGTATATTATCCAAGTCGTAAGGGGAGACCACTGACTCCACCAACCAGCTTTCGGGTGTCTTCATGTTGAGCGTCAGAAGTGACTTCTGAGGCATGTCCAGGAACTTGGCGTGAGGGGCTGCCACCAAGTTTCCCTCACTATCAAATGTCACTTCCGGTTCCAGAACGTAGCGATAAAAGCTTTGTTAAAAAAAAGGTTTAAAATGAGAACATGCTTTTTAAAACATTTAAAATCTGAAAAGCTGTAGAATAATGTTATTTATCACAAGTAAACTTTTATTCACTGTACATCTCTACTTTCTCCTAAACACACAAGGCTAATTATTTTTTTTTTTTATTCTTGACAAAACTGACTGTCATGGCTGTAAAAAGGTCTGTCAAATAAACCATTAAAAGTTTGAACATTAAAAAAGACAGGATGTATTTAATATGACTTCCAGACCCATTGGAAACCTACTTATAATATGTCTTCAGGAAGTCTATGGCAGCTCTCTTGTTGCCAGAAAGAAAAAAAAGCCTTTCAAGCAAGTGAATTTTCTCACTTAATATTTATGCTTTAATCTTGACTAGAAACAATATGAGATAGTAAATCTTAAAACTAACATAACCCAATAGCCACTATTTACAGTTCAAAAAAAATTGTGTCCAACTCCTACGTTAAGAGAAGAAACTCTAAAAAAAAAATTGTTAGCATCATAAGCACTCAATTCCTTGCATCCTTGGCCTTATAAACTGTGCTATGTAGGCTTTTTCATTTCAAATATCTTACAATAAAATACAATAAAAAAAAAAGCTTTATACATTCGGTTTTCATTTAAAAAATAAATTAGCTTCTTGTTCTGATTGAGATATGGAGAACCCTTCATATACCCATACCCCATTAGTAGTAAGCACTGAATTCTATCACAATAGTGCTATGGTACCGATGTTAGTGCTATAGTACCCATGGGTTTAAAATGATCCATCTCACCTCTTCAGTGGCATTTCTGACAGTTTCTCACGTGGATTCATAAAGATAGTTATATCAACATTAGCAATCTGTTTCAAGACCTACAGAAATAAAAGAAGAGTGGTACCAGGAAACCATTTCAAAATATATGTTCTAATTGTTTTTGTTTTTTTTACTATTCTCTATTTAAATAATAAAAATTAAGCTTGTTCAGTATTAATGTCTCATATTTTTATGAAACAGAAATCTCTAATTTTTTGTTGTTGTCATAACCTGATTAAATACAAAAAAACTCAAAAACAATCTGAGACTGTATAATATAACAATAATAATAATAATAATAATCTTTATTATCCGTATGGAAATTTGTCTTACAATTTGTGCATTACACCAAACAAAAAACATTATAACTATAAGAAACCAAAGTGTACATTCACACCAGACTCACTCATTTTGGGGTTTTGGCACATCGGCACTGTTTGGGCAATGTTGTGCCCATAATCCCTCAAGAGTTACTTCCCCTTTTTAGGTCAAGTGCTAAACGTTATACCACTAAGTAATTAAAAATAAGGTCCATTCACAGCTCAAATAGTAAACATTTATTTTATATGACTTCCAGACCCATTGGTAACCTACTTAAAATGTGTCTTCTGGAAGTCAATGGCAGTTCTCTTGTTGCCAGGAAAAAAAAGTTAAAGATGTTGAGCCTTTCAAGTCATTCAGAGCTCGTATTTATATAATTTTATACACATCTGTTGTAAATATGTATTTATTTACAATTACTTTGCCCAATCTCAACTCAAATTTTTGTAGTTAACCTCACCTCCCAGACAAAGTATCAAAACCATTCTAATTAGACCAACCATCCCCAATAAGTATTTAGGGTGAAGTAGTTTGATAGTTGTGAACAATATAAAAGCTTTAGAAATAAAGACTATCCTTTAGCATAAGTAAGCATCATATTCAATGTACTCAAACCATTTTCATTTGTTTACTGTCAAAATAATCAAATATAATAGAATTTGATTGAGTTTGCCAGAGACATATTAAGCAAAATTACAATTTTAAAATGTGTATTTAATGCTTCAATATGTATAGCAATATTTAAAATACCACAGTGATATTATATTTGTAAGTTTTAATATATATCCACAGCAGTAAATAATTATCTCCCATTTAGAAAAGTAATTTGCTAGCTTCAAACATAAATGCAAACAAAATCGCATAAAGTACTCACCAAAAGAATAGCAGACATCTTCTGTGCCTCACTAGAAACAGGATCTACAATGGCCTCAATGGTGAATGCTGGGATGTTGGTATCAGCTGGAAGCTTGATAACACTGTTCAGAGAGCATAAGAACTATTTACAAAGCTTATATCAACTCCCTCTGCTGGTACAAATCTTGTACTCATTTCTCCCACTTCCCATTCTCTGATCAAGTTGAAACTGTATACAATTATTCATTATCAATAACAACACATGAATCAATCAAAACATTAACCAATTTGTTAATTAATTAGTGGTAATTAATTAATTAATATTTTTTCATATAGTAAAAGGAAGATAAAACTTAGGGAGTAATTTTGCATTTACATCTCAAATACTCAGCCATACACATTTTTTAAAATGCTTAATGAGTTTAACTTTAAATTTAACTCTTTCTCTCCCAATTGACGATAACATTGTTGATTTGACTTCATTAAATTAAATAAATGTTTGATTGTATAAACTTTACTGTGTTTTATATAAAAAGAGCATGCATTCCCTTTAATTCTAGACCAGATAAAACACTTTCTGATAACAAACAAAAAAGTGATTCAATCTTAATCATAACAGGGTTAAAAAAACAAAACTGAAAAAATAAAGAAAATCCATCGGAACATGAAAAATAATTACGGAGTGAAAGAGTTAGGAGAAACTTTTACCTGTGCTTATCGCCAGCATATGAAATTCTTTGCCTTTTTTCTTTCTTGGATTTAGACATGAGAAGATTGGACACTTTCATTGTCAGATCACTTGCCCTAGAATACAGAAAGCCACAAAGATAAAGGCACATTTCTTATTCCATATGCAAGGACATATTCGTACAAGTGCTCCTTCTTTCCTAGTGCCAGTTGTAAGGAAAACCAATGGATTAGTAGAGATTAAGTATCTCATTAACATGCATGATTAGATTAACATGTGCATAGGATGTAAGGATGTAGTTATCTTCCCATTTGAAGGAACATCTGCAATTTATAAGATAATGTTACTCAGGCCTTCTGCAAACACTACTTACCAACACAACAGCACATCTAACTCAAGAACTTGACAACAAGAGCTTCAAGTAACAAAGTGGCGGTTTAATGACAATTACATCGACAGCCAATTCAACACAATTGGCTACATCAAATTCAAATGCTTTAACACAATAGAACTACCTAACTTAACATTACAAGTCTCTCTAGCTCGTACAGCTACATTCTCGAAGACTCAAAGGTACCACACAGTCCTTACTGCCTCGCTGTCCTGGACCCAACTGTCCTTTTTAACACACTGTCTCTTGACCATGAAGGCTCTTGATCACATGACCACAACACAGGTCATACTTGCGTGAACTAGCAGTACTGTCCCTTGTCTATCGACAGCCGTTGACCTGTTGACCTGTGTGATTGGCCTGAGTCTTGTGTATCAGTAGGCCGCATACACATTAACCCTTTCAGTCCACCACTAGAGTTACAACAATAATATAAACACATCATAATTTCTTACTCAAGCATCTATTATAAACATGGCTAGAGATACAAGGACGCTACTTACCGTCTTGGATCTTTCTCTACTGACTGGATGACCTCAGCCACCTTCTGTCCCCCCTGCTGGTAGGCCAACTTCTCTAAGAGGTTAAAGTCTTCAATGGTCAAATCTTCTTGCTCAGAGAGTGGTCCCAAGAACTGAAATGTCATAACACATCTGATCAACAGTACGATTACACCTCTACATTACTAGACAAAAAGACAAAGTATAAAATAACATTGTGGCAAGGCTTCATAATTCCAATAAACTGCGGTACCAATTTTTCTGTAATTTCCAAAATGGTGTTATGCTGCTTTACCAATTTTTCAATACTTGACTATTAAATGAAAAAAAAATGCATCTTAAAATTACCAATCGACCACAATTAAACCACATGATTAGCCTTTGCAAAAGTCACGCACATTTGTCTACATTGAACTGGTGTGGATTTGCGTGAAAGTTTTCTGTAAATTTCAAATAAACATGATCCAGGCATGAAGACAATGTATCTAGGCTTGTAATTTACCTCAAGTTGATTTATATTTTACAATTAGTCTAAATTTGATTAAAAATAATTTTTTAGCTTCCATATATATATAGAAACAGTGAGAACTTGTGATTGAAGAAAAATCTTGAGCTTTATTAGATCTAGACAAGTGTTTCCCAAACTGTGTTCTGCTGAACTACTGGAATAAGTAAGTAGTAGGTCACCGTGTGAATTGACCTCTCTAAACTCTCTAAAAAAAAGCAAAGTGTTCCGCTAAATAAAGGCACATTCCTCGTCCCATATGCTAGGACAAATTTGTACAAACACTCCTTCTTCCCTAGTGCTATTAGAGCATGGAATGGGTTGCCTGAGCTAGCCAGGAAAACCAGTGACTTGGCTGAATTTAAGTCATTGGTTAATATGCATGACTAAATGCATGACGCGTAGGACGTAATCATCTTCTTTTTTGAAGTAACGTCTGTATCATATAAGATAAGATAAGCAAAGTGTTCCGCTAAATACTCAGAAAGTGCAAAGTGTTTCATTAAGAAAAAAATTTGGGAAACACTGATCTAGAGATAGAAAGATAGTAAGAAATGGCGGCAGGTATGGCACTCAGACTTAGGGACTAAGAGCTGGTAGTGTTACATTAGCCTTAATTTATTGTTAATCTCATTCCTCTCTCTTTTTCTAGATAGTTTCATTCCTCCTCACAAACTATGTATTGTTGATCAACAAAAAACATACGCTAGCTGCTAATTAACCATTGTGTGAATAATAAATACTACCAATGATATTTGCATAAAACCTTTCTGAATATTGTATAGGGCATGAAGCTCTGTTGAACAATAATAATCAACTATGATCTTAATCCCGCAATAGAAAAAATTTTGATAAGACATGCCAGGAACTGTCATAGTTTACAATGCAACTTAATGCTATACACTTGCCAATGAAGAGGGCGCAGTGGCTGATTGGTTAAGCTTCTGGCTTCCGAACCTGGGGTTTCTGGGTTTCGATTCTCGGTGAAGACTGGGAATTGAATTTCAAGATAATGTGTACCTGACTTTAGTTGGTAAAATTAAAGGCGGCTGGTCATTACGCTGTCCGCATAACACCCTGCTCGTTAACCACAGAAACAGGTGAGCTTCAAATCATCTGCCTTATAGATCGCTAGGTCTGAGTGGGGAACTTTATTTACTTCCCAATAAAAAAAACAGCCTTATAACTGAACACTAACAACAAATTTAATATACATTAATATATTCAAGTTTAAAAAGTCAAAACCCACCCCTCCGTTGACAATGACTCCTCGCTCTCCTGGTCTTAAAGACAGTAAATGAGAAGCCAATATTTGATGGACCTGAAGGAAGTCTTTGGTGGCGGCATTCAATGCAGTGATGTAGGCGTCCATGTCCATACCCTATACACACAAAAATAAAAACATTTAAGTTATTACAAAAGAATGTCATTCCACGGATGAATGCAATGAACAAAGCTTCAAGTGTTACACAGGAAGTTCTAACTACTGTATGATTTGATCCTAAGAATAGAACTTTTTAAAGCTATTCCAATAAATAAAGATGAAAGGCTTTTGCAGACCTGGGGAGTTATAAATTTTATCCACCAAAGCCTAATAGGTCAAATATGAATAAAATATTGTAATGCTGTTCCTCCATCCTCTCCCTTGGGTTAACATCCCATAATTTTTTTTAATAGTCAAATATATACTAGTCAGAATTATGCTATGAGTATCCAGGTTTTTTCCAGTTCCCATGAATTTGCAAGCTGAATAGAGGAATTATAAAAAAGAAAGGAATTGATAGATCGAGGTTATCCTGGACACCTACATGAACCTCCAGGTCCTTCAAAGTCTTCTTTCGGGACATCAGGTCCTGGATGTTCTCCTCTTTCACCAGCTTGGTAATTAGGCTCTTGGCAATGGGGGCAGGCAGAGTCCCCAGGGCAACCTGGACGGCCTTGTTGATGACATTGTCAGCTTCCAAGGATTTGGGATTGAAGATTACACCAAGTCTGACATTGTTGGAGCTCTTCTGAAATAGGAAACAATAAAGCTTATTGATTATAAACAATAAAAAGGGCAGATTAAAATGTGAACAAAAGTTAATGAAATAATCTTTGATCTATTTATGGTACACAAACAGGTGATCAATTAATGGTAAACAAAGTGCTGGTCACTTTATAGAAAACAAAATAATTGTCGAAAAAATGTTCAATATACAACTGATCAACTAACTGTCAACACTGACATAAAATAATTATTTACAAATACTATTACCAGGTAAAAAGAAATTAAAAAAAAAAACTATATCAAAATGAACTAATTTAATTAAATGAAAGACCTTAGTAGCTGTTTGAAATGTGCAGTCTACTTTTTCTAAAACAAACTGAAAAATGCTAGGATATTTCTTTAGTTGTGCAAATATTTTATTTAACCGACTAATGGCAATACAAGTCAAATATTCAAATACAATGTTATAACTAGAATCAATCTCCTCCCCTGCTTCTATTAACTCTTTCTCTCCATAATTATTTTCTAATTTTGGACGGAATTCTTCATTTTGCTCAGTAGTGTTTCACTACTCTGATATGATTAACGTTCAATAACATTTTTGTTTGTCATTAGGGAATGCAAGCCTCTCAAGATATATAAGACAAAGTAAAGTTTATAAAATCAAACATTAATTCAATTTAATGAGTTTAAATCAACCATGCTATCGTCAATTAGGAGGGAAAGAGTTAACAAAGTGACAATTTAAAAAAAAAAGATTACCAAATGTTTAATAGCTGTGTAAAGAAATGATCGGCTGACTGGGTCCTCCAAATCACAGACCACTAACAAAGTCACTGCACGCAGGGACTCTTCATCTAAACAGAAATAAATGTATACGTATTTAAATAGATAAATAAGTATGCAAAACTGTACAACAGGGAAATCATTATTTTCATGGAGAAGATTCAAATTGCCACTCTCTTTTCTTTGCCCTATCATTTGTGTGAGGGGGTGTGTGGCCTACAGTTGATATGCTATCATTTGCGTGAGGGGGTGTGTGGCCTGCAGTTGATATGCTATCATTTGTGTGAGGGGGTGTGTGGCCTACAGTTGATAAGCTATCATTTGCGTGAGGGGGTGTGTGGCCTGCAGTTGATATGCTATCATTTGTGTGAGGGGGTGTGTGGCCTACAGTTGATATGCTATCATTTGCGTGAGGGGGTGTGTGGCCTGCAGTTGATATGCTATCATTTGTGTGTGTGGGGGATTGTAGCCTGCAGTTGATATGCTATCATTTGTGTGTGTGTGTGTGTGGGGGGGGTGTGGCCTGCAGTTGATATGCTATCATTTGTGTGTGTGTGTGGGGGGGGTGTGTGGCCTGCAGTTGATATGCTATCCTTTGTGTGGGAGGGGTGTGGCATGCAGTTGATATGCTATCATTTGTGTGGGGATGTGTGTTCTACAGTTGATATTCTATAAATTATATGGGGATGTGTGCCCTACAGTTGATATGCTATCAAATGTGTGGCTGAGTGCCATAAACTGCTTGGCTAACTGTCAAGAGGGTTTGAGTTTGACTTGAGCTGAGCACCTTAAGGTTGCATAGAAACCTCCGAGTTCCCCCTTTCCCCAGATGTAGAAAAAAAAAAAGATTTGACCATAGCACACTCAGCATTCTACAGCTTGATTCATACAAAAGCAATTTTAAAATTAGTGCCAAGTTTCTAAAAAACTTTTTTCAAACAAAATACCAACAGTGCCAATTAATATTTTTGTAAAGTGAAAATATAATTAATGGCTAACACAACATAATGCTAAATGTATCAAAACCTTTTTTGGTCAGGTAGTTGATGTTGCTAATCAATGTTGAAGCCAAATCCTTAGAATTCAATTCAGAAGCCAAAGATGGAATATTCACTAAACTACTTTCTGTCGACAGAAAAAAAAAAGTGCATGTTTATGAGGCAAACTTTAAACAGGTCCATTATAAGTCCTTTTCATGAATTTGATTTTTTTCCCAAATTGGTAAGACAATGCAAATCACGGTAATAAGAATTTCAAACAAGTTGACATTTTAAATACTTTGCCTTTTTTACTTAGTATATTTTAAATATATTAATTTAAACATTTCTGCACCTATTGCTTTCAATTTACATCCAAACAGCATTATTTCTTACTAATTAAAAATAGAGAGTGATGATAAAAGTGTTCATTTAATAATTTTAGGGTCACATAAAAATCTGAGTTCATCCGGAGAATTTAAAAAGGATGTTAGTCAAGGCTGTTTCAACCTACTGATTACAGAAACACACAAACTTTCAGTTACAGTTATTCCTCATGGATAAAAAAGATTATTATCAATATTATTATGTTAGAAACAAAATGAGTAGTCTTTCTCTGGCACTGTTAGGGTCGAGTTTCGTTAAAGAGAAACAAAATTCATCACAGTCCCTTTGTTTATTTCCACTGAGAAATTTTCTGGGGATGTGGCAGGTCTACAACAACGATAATCTTCTTAGGAATGTCAAGGACCTTGAAGGTATCTGTGAGGCCAGTTATTATCCCCTCCGATAATATAACAATGGAGTATATTGTTATTAAAGGGGGCCCAGTGGCTGAGCAGTTAAGCGCTTGGCTTCCAAACCTGGGGTCCTAGGTTCGAATCTTGGTCAAGACTAGGATTTTGATTTTGGGATTTTCAGGGCGCCCCTGCATCCACCCAACTGTAATGGGTACTGACTTAGTTGGGGAAAGTAAAGTCGGTTGGTGGTTGTACTGGCCACATGACACTCTGCTCGTTAACCGTGGGCCAAAGAAACAGATGACCTTAACATCATCTGCCCTGTAGATCATAAGGTCTGAAATGGGAATTTTGCATTACTTCATATAGTTACTTTAGATAACTTCCATAAATTCTTAATCTCCAAGTCATATTTTCTTTTTTTTTTCCATTTCAGTTTTTCTTATATTATGTGATAGTGGTACAGCGATGTCAATAATGGTAGTATTTTTTTTTCTTTTTTTATCAATAAACAGCACATCAGGGTGACTATTATTATTATTATCATCAGGAATTTCTTTTTTTAGCAGTATTATATATTAGTCTTTAAATATGAGAACAAATAGCATCTGTATATTGGTTGGAAATCAGCTCATAGGTCCTGAAGCAGATAAATATTTTCATCATTGTAATGAGTACATTGATAAACAAACAGAATAGAAAAGAGTTACAAGGATCCATCTTTACCAGATATATTTTACTAGTAGAAACTCTAACCTGTAGATCCAGTTAAATCTAGTCTTATTGTAGCAGGGGCAAGAATCCTTGAATTCAGTCTAGGCAGCACATTGTCTCTCTCCATCCACCACTCCAACAAGTCTGTGTTGTCATTCACTTCACCCTGAGGACAATAGAAAAGACAGTCATATCAAACTGTGTAGAAAATGTTTTAAGGAGAGAATTTTAACTCTTTCTCTCCGTAATTATTTACCACATTCTGGTTGAATCAACGTTGGTATCGTCAGTTAGGGGAGAAAGAGTTAAAATTTAAAAAATACTCTTGTGAAATGTTGTTTTTATTTGAAAAACAAACAAAAGAAAAGAATACCTGAGGGGAAAAACAGCTAATTACTGCCATTATCTAAAGATGTTACCGTTTAGCTCCCTTTCTGATATTTATGAAAATTGCTAATAATTGATTAAATAATTGCTTAATTTTTTATTGATTTAAGTATTATCATCGACTATAAATAATTATGCAAAATTTCAACTTGATCCACAAGAGGGAAGTTTGAGAAAAACGTGACTAAATATAATACGGGGAATAAATCCAAATATACATCCACTTCTATCATTAAGTAGCATTTATTCCCACACTGTTCAAGACAGATTGTTTAAATTTATGTTTAGAGAGTCAAAAAAGTCCCTTCTTTGTGTTTAATAATGCACTTCTGTCAAAAAATTAAAATCTTAATTTACGTATGATTTACTGGACATCTTGTAGAAAAGTTATAGTTTCAGTAAGTTATGGTTTCTTATGAATTTCTGACATTCCTTCAAATCAGAGATAACTATGTCCTAAGCATTTGTATGTCCAGGCATATGAAATAAGAAATGTGCCTTATTCTTTGTGTCTTTCTGAATATTATAAGGTTGTGTTTTTGTATTTGTAAGGACAATGCAGAAAACAGAAATTGTTATAAGGTTCAGTTTGACTAGATATATTTTCTATTAAAAAGCCTTTTAGAATTTCATCAATGTTTAAAAGGTTCGACTGTGTTGGTTTTATGATAAAATGCGTTTATTGGTATGCAATATGAACAGTTTAAAGACATATTAATGGTTATGTACTTTTTGAATAATTGACAAACAAAGTTAAAATCGGTGTATGAATACTCCAAATCAGAGCAATAGAAAGCTACCTTATAAACAGCTTGCTGAATGATCTGAGTTTGTTTTAACACTTCCATCACAACAGACTCCTCAAAAGAATCCTCTAGTTGGTTTTTCTCTAAAGGTACTCCATTAATTAGAACCTGGGGCAGTCCACTCAGACCAATTCTAGACATAAAATCATCCCCTGCCTGAAATGGAAAAAACAGTTGTCATTAATTCAACCAAAAAGGCTTGATTGCAAAAGGTGAAGAGCTTGTCTCATTATGGTTTGAAAGAGAAAGAAAAGGATACTGAATTTTATTTGATTACAAATAGAATTCAACTGTTAACTATGAATGAGTTTCTATAAGTAAGATATATATAAAGGTCATCAATCCAAGAAATATGTATATAAAGTTGAAAGCTACAAAAACACCCATTTTGACTATGTAGGTGCCAATGGTTTGTTTTTTTTCATCCTCATGAGGGCAAAAGATATTTTCTCTTTAGATTTAGAGCGAAACAGCTTATTGCCTAGAGGAAAACCTCAGGTCTCAATTGAGATAGCCAGCAGTACTTTTCTGTGCTATTTGTAAAATGTAAAAAAAAAAAAAGTTTCCCCTTTCAGACCTTGTGATCTACAGGGCAGATGATGTTAAGGTCATCTGTTTCCTTGGCCCATGGTTAACGAGCAGAGTGTCATGTGGCCAGCACAACCACCAACCGTCTTTACTTTATGGTCACATGACAACTTTGAAAACCAGTGAGGTCCAACATTTGTGAAATGGGGGACAACATCAATGGAACTTACTTTTATAATTCATTATGCGATGTGGGTAGAAGTTTCATGGGCCGAATATGGCCCGCAGGCCATAGTTTGGGCATCACTAAACTTAAGCTTTAACAGCCATGTGAACATATGAGTCTACATTTGTTTTTTATATACATTGAATGACTAAGCTCAGAAAACAATTTTTGTTTTGCCTTCTTTACCTTTCTGACATCATCATATTCAGAGCTAGCACCAAAAATATTCTCTTTGTCTTCATCTGGGTACTGGCTCATAAAGTCTGCTATCACAAAGTCTGGGGTCAACTCAGAAGATCCTGTTTTTTCATAAACCTAGAAACCATAATTAGAAGCATATCACTAAAATTATTTAAAACATAAACAAAATAACTTTTAAATCATTTGTTTGATTGAGGACTTGAGAAAATGAAGTCCTCCTTGGATATTACCCTGCAGTCCCCATAAAAATAGATACTTGTAAAACTTAAACAGAAAATCATTATAATAATTAGTATTTAAAAATTGATTTAATAAGATGTATGAATTTAACTCTTTGTTACATTGGGCACAATTATAAGAATTTTTACATTGCACACAACCATAGGAATTTGTATATTGCGTACAACTGGAATTGAGATACTACAGAAGGATCCTTGGTATCACATTCAAAGACTACATCACAAACCAAGAGATTAGAGACAGGGTTACTGCAGTGATTGGATTCCATGATGACCTGCTAACTATATTGAAAAAACGCACGCTCAAAATCAATGGCCATATTACAAGATCTTCAGGGCTCGCAAAGACCTTCCTTCAGGGAACAGTACCAGGAAAAAGAAGAATAGGCAGACAGAGAAAGCGATGGGAGAACAACATAAAAGAATGGATGGGCCTGCCATTGAAAGAGGTTCTAAACATGACAAAAGATAGGGAGGAATGGAGAAAGACGGTCGACGAGTCTTGCTTGGTGCCCCAACGGTCCAACAGACTAGACTAAGGGATCATCATCATCATCATCAAACTCCATTAGAGTGAGGGCTTGAGAGGCTCAAATCCTCTCTTGCAAAAGCCCTGGACAGAAACCCTGCTGTCTTGCGTAGTGCATGAATGTCGCCATACAGGTCGAGAATTTTGGGTTTCCCAGACCTGTCGAGACGGAGATCAGCAAGTCTGGGGCAGTCAGACAGAATATGAGGCACGGTTTCCTCTTCTTCCCCGCAGCGAGGGCACCGTGAATTGAAATTTGGCCATAGCCGCGAGAAATATGAGCCAACAGGACAGTGGCCTGTCCTGCACTGTGCTATAATAGCTTGCTCAGGCCTGGACAGCCTCCACCACGGAAAAGTGCGGTCAGGGCGCCTCATGCGCTCCCAGACTCCACGGGCTTTTTGGGACTTGTCCCAGCACTCAAACCACTTTTCCATTTCTGTTTTTTGTATTATAGCCAGGGCTTGATGAAAGCTTACAGCCTGATCAGTGGGTGGAATTTGCCCTCCCTGGTGGGCCAAAGAGTCTGCGATTGTGTTGCCAGTCACACCTATGTGACTCGGTACCCACTGCATTATTACAGGTTACAGGGGTGCCATAGCGTTGTTTGATGTTATGTGAGCCATGATGACTGTTGATATTGGGGGGCCATGGTCCGGGGCTTTGCAAAGCATGTAGTACAGATTTTGAGTCAGTGACCACAACAATCTGTGTTGCCCTCAAATTTCCCTCTCCGAGTTGAGAGTCAATGACTTTTAAGGCTTCACAGACTGCCATGGTCTCCGCATCAAAACTGCAAACACTACCACATGGTCCAAAGATTTTGACTGTGTGAGAGCCAAGAAAGTCGATGTAGGCTCCATAGCCTGCTCTTCCAGAATCTATTGATGCCGATCCATCAGTGTATGCAAAAATAGCACTGGGCTTGAAGGTATTAATGGTCTCCAGAGCTAGGATTTGAAGGTCGTTAGATGAACGGCTTTGCTGAGTGGCATTGGGGTCTACTAATTTCAAGCGTATGTCTGGGGTTGTTGGGCGACACCAAGGGGGAAGGGGATGAAAGCGTTGAATGTTTTGTCGGTTGGTGGAGAGGCCAGCTTCATCAGATAGTCTAATGGCATGATGCATAAAAGACTGCATCTGGATACCTCTTCTGCATCTCCAACCATCCACTAGTTTTCTAGCTGGGAGGTATTCATCCAGCCTTTTATACCGCTCATAGCAGGTCAGTACTGACCTTTCCCTCCTAAGGGTTAGTGGAGCTATATTAGCCATTATTTCAGCCGCATTCACTGGACTTGTCCTAAAGGTTCCACAGACAAATCTTAGTGCTTGGGACTGTATTTTATCAAGTTGTTCAAGAGCAGTCCTAGAGCCATAAATTTGCACAGGTAGGCTGTAGTCTATCTGTGATCGGACTGCTCCTAAATACAGGGATCGGAGCATGTCTGCTCGGGCTCCCCACTTCGTGGATGCCAGCTTCCGCACAATGCAAAGTTTCCCTGAGGCCTTTCTTACAACATCCTGGATGTGCTCACACATTTTTAGTTTGCAATCTTGGGTAGCTTTTCCATTCCGAGAGCCACTCCGTTGAGGGAGAGCTGGAAAGGTTGCCCGAGAATGCCAGTCCCGAGCGTGAACAGAGAATAGACCGTCTTGGAGGTGTTTATTTCTAGCCTCCATTTTTGTGTGTATGAGCAGAGCGTATGGAGGTCCTCCTGTACCACTTTTTGTATAGAGGATGCGCTCCTTCCGGATTTCCAAAGGACAATACCATCAGCATATAGCAGCTTTTGGCATTTTAGCTGAGCCGGTAGGTCATTTATGAAGGCCGTGAAAAGGGCGCATGACAGGACGGAGCCCTGGGGGAGGCCGTGCTCGAGGGTCATTTCCCATGAGACTTCTCCGTACATCCTTGTTCTTATTGTACGCTCTTGTAGGAAGTCTCTAATCCAGTAATATATCCGTCCCCGCACCCCCACGACTCTTATCTTATAATGCAAACCAGGCCGCCATACTTTATCATATGCCTGTTTTAAGTCAATGAAGACTGCGTATGTGCTTTCGGTCCTTTGGAATCCATCTGCTACGCTCTGCACAAGGATGTTGACTTGGTCTATAGCGGACATTCCAGCCCTGAAACCAGCCTGTTCTGGAGCTATAAGACGGGCACTCTCAAGGTACCAAACCAGACGCTCATTTACCATTTTTTCAGCCATCTTTCCCACACAAGATGTGAGTGAGATGGGCCTGTAGCCCTCAGCAGTGGAAGCATCTTTTCCCTTTTTTGGTATAGGAATAATGGTGGCACGTTTCCAAGCCCTGGGCAGATGACCATTTGCCCAGGTTCTATTTACGAATGCCAAGAGCACGGCCCTTCCTTTCCCCCCTACATGTTTAAGCATTTCGGGGGTAATACCATCCGGCCCGGGAGCCTTTTTAAGCTGGCATTTCCTTATGGCAGCATTAAGCTCGCATATCGAGAATGGGGAGTTCATCGTTCCCTCAGCTATCCCTAAGGGATAGGTAAAGGTAAAAAAAAAAAAAATCAAGTTTAGTGCAGATACCTTCCAATTAGAATACATTACATCTAAATGGATAAGAATCATGTTTCTAAGTACTTGTGGACATTAAACCATGAGCCGCACTGCTTCTTATTTCAATTTTTTCCTTTTAATGTTTTTTTTTTCTAGAATTCTACTATAAGTTTTCATTCAATCCCTTTAAAATCATAAAAACAAAAAACTTCTTACATCAGTTATGAAGGATAAGCCTTTGGAGGCTGAATTCTGATCTTTGGCAATAAAATTGTAGGCCCTGGTGAGAGCCACACCTGTGTTGTCAAAGCCAGTGACTGATGGGTCAGTGGATGTAGTCAAGACAATGCCAAGTCTATCGAATAAACAAAATTGTTTCAGTTACGAGATCAACTTGATGGGAAGAAAGGAACAAGCTATTTAGACGTGCCCAACATGAGAAAATGTTCAAACCGTAATGGCGCCTTGTGGACATAAAAAGCTTCGGCCATTTTGAGCAGATTTCTGCTCTTGCTGTCGGCAGGGTTGACAATAAAAACCTGGAAATTAAATAAGAGAAAACATTATTACTATTATTTGAACTATTATTATTATTTATAGTACAATTCAAAAACAGTCAAACCTAAGACTGCGAGCATAATTTATTCCAATATAGTTATTATAACATTGTTATTTCGTAGCAAATATCACCATAGTAATAAATGCTGAGAATGAGATTTCAATACAAAATAATGATTTTGAAATTAACAATGCAAGGTCATTACATAAAACATAAAATGATTTTTCTATTATATTGTTAACTTAATTACTATATCAAGAGGCCCGAACAAGACTGTGACCCCAAACCCTCCTATAGAACAAAAGCTATATGGAGAAATGCCTGATCTGAAAACCACTGCACGGTTCATCTCTGATATAGGATTAGGGATCTGTACCCTCTGACATGTAAAATGAGAATGAAGAAGAAGAAGTTAACTTAATGCAATAGTTTATAATGAATTTTGTTCCCTTTCTCAGACTTTGTGGTCCATGAAGCAGATAATGAAAAACTAATCCGTTTTTAGGGCTGAAATAATGAGGTTTAAGATGTGGCCAGCACAACCTCCCCCAACTAGCTTCGATTTCCCCTACAAATTTCAGGTAGCCATTAGAGTTTTGTGGTCTCACTGATGTCCCAAATATCCCAAAGAAACAAACCATCATTGGGATTTGAAATTGTAAACTTTAGAGTTTTAAGACTTGGCCACAACAACCCACTATCCGAATGAAGGAAAAGTATCTATTTCCACAAGAGGATACTCACAAGATGAAACATGTTCTTGGCAATGTGTCTCAACATTCCAGGGAAGGTAGGTCTGAGCAGGTCTTGGACAGAGCTTGGCCACCCACGATATTTCTTCTCTGTGAGGAGATCGTTGATGTACTGAAGAAAGAGATGATATTTGTAATTCACAGCCTAATTTCAAATATATTCACTAATTACATTTAAACAAAATAATTTCCCCCACAAAGTGCTTATAACAAACCTATTGTAGGCCTTAAGGCACCTATAAAACATAAGTGTCATTCAACAAAACTTTATGCATTGAAGACTTTGTACTAATATGAGAATAATTCAAATCATATGGACAAAAATATTATAAAAGAGTAGCATGCTAAACCTGGACAGCTGAATGTCTGATATCAATGGCATATTTTTCATCATCCCCATTGGACAAGTCAAGTTGAAGCAATTGTTGCAGATTCTCAGCCTGTTGAAATAAAAACAATTATAAATAGATAAAATATAAATACGCACTCAAGCTTACACCAAAGAACGTCAAGTACACAAAAGTAAGGTCAGACCTATACAACTAGGTCAAACCTAAGAAGGTCAATCCTACACAAATGAAATGTCAAAGTTTGAAATACATAAAATATTGTATGTAAGTAAAATTAAAATTGACTGACTCAGTTGTGATGACCAAGTATGAATTTTTAATAGGTATTTTAATTACTTTACAAAAATGAAAAAATTCCAATAAGCATTAAATAACTACGTTAATAACACTAGGCAAAAGCTTATGAAAAAAACATTATAAAATACTTTTTTCAAAAAGACAATACCTCCTTTAAACAAATTATAGAGCGATTATTTATCTCTTAATGACTAATGAATGTTAGATTTTGAAAAAATGGAACATTTTTTTATCCCGCCCCATCCCACCATTCCTGTAAAAGAATCCTGGTTAAGGAAATATATAGATCCACTCAGGGTATTTAAAATTCTAGTGACAGGACCGACTTTAAAGACTTAATATAATATTCCAATGATTGACATTTTGATCTAGATTTCTAGGAAAATCATCAGAGCCGTTTTCAAAATCCATGTACAGGTTTCACCCAGAAGCTTTTTCCACAAAGGTATGAGTTGAATAGAGGTTTTGTAATATAAAAAAAGTTCAATAATAAAAAAAATATATCAAAAGGAAATCTTAAGTTTTTCTGATTTACTCATAATTATATATATATATATCTTTAACTAACAATATCTTTCCACCATGGATAGAGCTGCATGATGTAGTTTAGAAAACTTATCATGACTAAGAATAAGATACACCTTTTTCTTTTCTATTTAACATTTTTTAAAAAAAAAGCAAGTTTAAAAAGACCAACCTTAAAACCCAGAGAATGAAGTCCCTCAACAAGTTTAGCTTCTGATGACATGAGGTCAAGAAGAGTAAAGACATCATAAACTTCCAGGTCAATGGCAAGGCCATTGATGTACAAGAGGGAGTCGCCAACTCCAATACCCTTACCCTCAAATTGCTGCAAAAAAAATATTTAAAACTCAAGATATGAATTATTTTATTTGCATATCTGCTGCATAAAGAAAAAGACTTCTTACTCCAAACTAATAAAAGAATAAATTTAAAAGAAATAAAAAAAACTAAGTCTTTCAGAGATGAAGTTTTTAGTAGCCAAATCTGTTAGTTAAAAGACCGGAGGACTTCCAGCTACCCGTCGCCTCAGCGTGGCGCCTCCGGTGGAAACGTCTAGTAGTGGAACTAGATAGGCGAAGTACGAGTAGCCAACCAGGCCTTCTAGAAGGTCTCCCTGGGTGAGATTTTGTTTTTTTATTTTATCTCACTCGTTGTGGGGATGGAACAAGTAACCTGCACCCCAGTTCAAAAAGTCCGCCACGCCGTTCCACAAAGGGGGCCGTCATCAGAACCAGGAGCCTGGATTGGCGACCCTCGCACGAAATAGTGGCGGTTACAGTATAGGAATATGAGACAAGCTCCCCACAATAGCACTGTTCTTGGCCACTTATAGCCAGTGGGTCTGAAGAACGGGGACAGTGTGCTATTGTACATCACGCGGCCCGGTCTGGCCAGGTCAATCGATATGGCCGTCTACCGCTGGGAGCCCTCAGACAGGACATGGGATGAAGAATCCCAATGTCCATGCCTGATTGTTGGCTAAAAGTCTTTCAAACCACCAACGGGATGAACGGCGCCCGCGATTCCCTACTGGACATCATTGAAGGTTAGTTAAAAGAAGCCAAATCTTTTAGTAACAAAAGCCAAATATTTTAGAAACAGAAGCCAGATCTTTTGGTAAAAGAATATATATAAAGAGTAAAAGCAGACAAATCTTTTAGTTCAAAGCCGCCAAATCTGTTAATTAATTAACTCTTTCACTAATAAGTCAGTATTCACCTCTTGGTTTTCTTTCACTTCCCTCTTAAACTCATTGGTGACTGAAGTTCGGACAAGTGACCTAGAAGTACAAATAAACGTCACCTGACACACTGAAATAATTTTTTTTTTAAAATCCTAGATTAGTTTTATTATAAATCAAGAGTTATCTGAACTTATCCCCCCCCTTAAAATGGATTACTTCCCCTACCTTGCTTGAGTGGGGAAATTTTGACTGATGTCTCTCAAGTACTGTAATGAGTCCTCAGAAGGAGCAGACATAATCTTCTGACCAGCTTGATAAGCCAGGTCTACAAAGTTTTAAACACAGGAGGAAAAAAATTATAAAAAAACTAAACTCGATCATCAACATGATTGAGGGGTTTTATCATAATCACTATTTATTATCAATACAATGAAGGCTCTTCCACTGTATTTGACATAATTGAACAAGATTGTCAATGTCAATGTCAAAACAAACAATATTACTCAAACACATTTAAGCATGTCTCATTTGATACAGTCATGTTACTTTGTTATTTAACAGCAAAAGATTTGTGAGAAAACAACAAAAAATAAAAGAACTAGAGACATTCCGTGGACATTCTTATGGATCATCCTTGTCAAATTTTGATCTTATTGAGATGACAGTATTATTATCAACTAACTGATAATCTTTAAAAGACAACAAATCTTAATTTAAGCAATCTTCCATTAAAATAAAAAAAGTGAACATTAAAATTTAACTAATAACTCCTTGGAGGCACTGTGGCTGAGTGGTAAAGCGCTTAGCTTCTGAACGGGTGTACCAGGTTCAAATCTTGGTGAAGTCTGGGATTTTAAATTTCGGGATCTTTGGGTGCCTCTGAGTCCACCCAGCGCTAATGGGTAACTGTTTTTAGTCTGGGAAAAGTAAAAGCAGTTGGCCGTTGTGCAGGGTACATGGCCCCCTCATTAACAGTGGGCCACAGAAACATATGACCTTTATATCATCTGCCCCCATAGATCTCAAGGTCTGAAAGGGATACTATACTTACAATATTATTAACACCTTAGCCTCATATTATTAACACCTTAGCCTCAATATGTGAGTTGTGGATATCTGATACCGATATCAACATCAACATTAGATATTGAGATGATTGTAACATTTGGTGATTGTGATATGAATAACCCTGACATTAGATGGTTGTGATGATTGTAACTTTTGACGTTAACGTATTGTGGTGTGACCGAATGCTAACATTAGATTGATAGTGATACGACTATACACTGAAATCAAGTTAGGCACAACTTTACCTTGCAATTGCCAAACTTTAAATGGCATCAGTTCAGTAGCTGAGTCCAATAAATGATTTTTAAATTCCTTCAGTTCTTTCTTCAAATCCGGATGAAGTTCACTAGATGATAGAAACAAAATTCATTTACACTTTTTAAGTTAACAGTAGTTAGTACTTATGTCTACAGAAGTATTAGGTTCTATTGTACAAGTGTACAGAAGTATTTGGTTCTATTGTACAAGTGTACAGAAGTATTTGGTTCTATTGTACAAGTCTACAGAAGTATTTGGTTCTATTGTACAAGTGTATAGAAGTATTTTGTTCTATTGTACAAGTGTACAGAAGTATTTGGTTCTATTGTACAAGTGTACAGAAGTACTAGGTTCTATTGTACAAGTCTACAGAAGTATTAGGTTCTATTGTACAAGTAGTATTAGGTTAGCAGACTATTACCCCAATTTTGAAAAGACTATTCCTTCTACCTCTGTGGCATCTTGATCATCATCATTTGGTGAGCCTGTCTTTTCACCTTGTCAAATGAAACGAATGTTGTTTAGTGATCAATTATTATTTCTTTGCAGTGAGAATTTTTAAAATACGGCATTTAAAATTTTATGGTTAGAAAAAAATAAACAATGAGTAGCCTGTAGCTCCATCATTGAAGTCAACATTTAACTATACTTTTACAACGCAGACAGAAATAGTGGTACAGATACCTTCAACTTTGGTGTCATCTTTCGCTTTGTATTCAGTACTCTTCAGAGCTAGTTCCACACCATACCCTGACAGCTGAAGTTTTTTGCCTGATTGTTTCTGGAAAAGACAATTTGAAAAAAAATGCTTTATTACATAAGGTAAGTTGTAAAAAAGAAGGACACTGCCATGAATGATTTTCAATCCTGAAAGATTGATGGTTTCCACCTACAAAAGCAAAAGGTTCAAGAATAGAAACTATCCTACCACAGAGAAGAAAATTTAGAATCTATTTGTTTCAAATAGACCTAAACAGTCATTCCATTCTCTTGAATAGAAAGTAACAAGTTCTATTTTCTTGTAAATGGAATGTGTGGTTAAATGGCATAAATTGACAAGGCTTGAGTTTAGATTTGACTCAAGCTGAGTAGTGTTAGTACAAGACAAAGAGTTTACTAATCTAAATTCATTTCAATTCACTGCTCTAAATTCATTTACAATTCAATGATCTGAATTCATTTACAATTCAATGATCTGAATTCATTTACAATTCACAGATCTAAATTCATTTACAATGCACTGAGCTGAATTCATTTACAATTCACTAATTCTTTTTTTCTATTTACTAATTTATTTACAATTCACTAATTAATTTACAATTCACTAGTTCATTTACAATTCACTAATTCATTTACTATTCACTAATTCTTTTACAATTCACTAGTTCATTTACAATTCACTAGTTCATTTACTATTCACTAATTCTTTTACAATTCACTAGTTCATTTACAATTCACTAGTTCATTTACTATTCACTAATTCTTTTACAATTCACTAATTCTTTTACTATTTACTAATTAATTTACAATTCACTAATTCATTTACAATTCACTAATTCTTTTACTATTCTCAATGCATTGGGAACAAGCATGGAAGACATGCTATACAAAACAACAATAAGTTAGAAAACAACTATAAAGACGTTTGATTTTTTAAAGTATAAACCAACAATTTTTGAACCATGAACTAAAAATGTCTAGGGTACCATGTTTAACAGAGTGCATACTGACCTTTTCATAATGGCGCAAACAATAAGTTATTTTTCTATTCTGAGCCATTTCAGAAAATGTTTTATGCAATTCCTGGAAAACTTTGGTTCCTAATTCCGCAAACAATACAACAACAGTATTCTGATTGGCAGATCCAGGATAGATGTGGTCGAATTGATACAAAACTGAAGGAGATCTAAACAACAATGTAAAATAGAGACTAGTAGTCTTAAAATATTTTGACTAGGCCATAGGGCTAATTAACAGTCTTGAAAAATGTTTTACTAAAATATAATACTTGAGAAACTGATTTTACATGTTTAAC
Source organism: Biomphalaria glabrata (assembly GCF_947242115.1). Taxonomy (NCBI): domain Eukaryota; kingdom Metazoa; phylum Mollusca; class Gastropoda; family Planorbidae; genus Biomphalaria; species Biomphalaria glabrata. The sequence continues at coordinate 28,385,976 of NC_074725.1, read as the reverse complement.
TATAAATGGGGATATTTGCAAAATAAATATGTAATATGTAATTAAATATGATGCAATTATAAATGAATTTTCTCATTTCTAAAAAATGCAGTAGATTAAAATGATATTAATTACAACTTTATTTATAATTATATGTATAGATTACAAAAAAAAAACAAAAAAAAACAAGGTTACAAAGACAGTTTGTGTGGAAACACAAACTCAAAATCGTCCCCCAAAATGGTCCACTTAGGCAGGTAAAATGGCAGGTTTCAATATTTTCAGAAAGAATGTCAGAATGAAATTCTCTCAAAGGCAAACGACAGAGAAGAATGGAGAAAGAAGGTTGACAGATCTTGTGTGGTGCCCCAACGGTCCAGCAGACCAAGGGATAGGTGAAAGTGAATGTGATGTTAGATGTGAACCTGGCCTAATTGATGTCATACAATGATTATTATCTAATTGTTTGTAAAGGGACAATCTCTTATTCAAAGCCTCAAGAAAAAAAAAAGTAAAAAAAAAAATTCCTTTAATTAAGATTTCCATATCTATATCGCGGCTCTGCAGTTCACGCAATAATACGAAAAACTACTTATTAATTGTTGTTTTAAATTATGTTCCACTTATATGCATACTAAATAGATTTTTTTTTCTTAAAAAAAAAAGAAAGTAAACATTTTTGTACATGTAGTAGTTAGTATAAGAACTTACTTAACTTAACAGTACAGTTGTAAAAAAAATATTTTTTTTTGACAAAAAATCTAAAACCATTTGCATAAATGTGTTAAAAATATGGCTAAAAAGTCATCTCCCTCACTAAATAGCCTCCCATATTTGTTACTATTAATAGTGAATAGCTGTAAAAGTGTTGTATTTTTATGGAAAAACTGCTTGCATTATTGATTTTAAAAATGAGATTTTTCGCTTTCAAAAAAGAAAAAAGTAGCTGTTGCATCTGAACTTTGAATGGTCTAAAATATTTTCGGATTTTCACTATCTTTTCTTGTTTACGAGATCTAAATGGGACGGACGGACGGACAGACAGACCACACAAAACTAATAGCATCTTTTCCCCTTTTGAGAGCCACTAAAAAAACACCAAAAAAAAAAACAGTTAAGTAGATGACAAACTAGATAAAATATTTGCTGCTTTTTGTTACTAATGTTTAATTTTTTTTTAGCTATATGCTACTAAAAATTTAATTAAAATCTATGAGAAAGTCACCTGGTACTTGCAGAGCTAAGAAGATCTGAGAGATCACTGAGACTGCAGGAGAACTTCCCATTCACTTCATAGAATGCCTCACAGTCAGAGTTGAAATCCAGCTGCTGGGCAAGCTGATCAGAGTCAAAGAAATGGTTTCATTATTCAAGTCTATCAAAAGTACATGAGTATGCTTTCAAGTTGACTAGATCAATTCTCTCAACAATGAACAGCATATTGCTATCTAATCATAAATCTAATTATAAATTTTCTTGTAATTCATTCTTTTCAGGTCAAACATTTATCTGTATGTGAATTTGCTACACAGAGAACACCTATAGGCCAAAGTTTCAAAGTTTGACTTTGACAGTGCATTATTTGATAACGATTTGACATAGAAAAGAAAATGACGTATTAAAACCTTCTTTAGTTTAAGGAGAATAAGGATGACTACTTATGTTTGTACCCCTAACCTATATTTGTTATTGTATTTAAGGTCAAAGAGGCCATGTGTTTTCATTTAATTCAAACAAATTTGACATTATTTGATTCCAAACACCATAATTTATTTCAAACAGTCTCTGTATTTAGGCACCAATAAACTCTGATTTTAATTCTATACTAATATTAACTAAATTTTAAGATCCCCAGGCATAGCCCCTCACATGAAATCATTAAGATGTTTTCAAATTATGCATAAATACGAACACCAAAAATAAAAATATGAACACATACTGCCAAAATTAGGTCACTGGCATAGTGAATTCTACACTGACTTTTAGACATTTTATGTTTGCATGATTAGATGTGTGTTGAATGTTTGTGTTTTTTGTTTATTCATTTAATAAATTTCTAATACAGATGATCATTTGTAGTTTAGTTCAGGGTAGGATGGGCATTCTTGCCTAAATAGCTGAATCCTCTATATTCTCTCTATAAAAATTGGATCTATCTAGTAGGTCTAGATCTAGACATTTAACTTCATTCAATGTATCAAGCTCACTCTAAACATTTTCCCATTTATTCTCTATAAAAAAAACAACAGCAAAAACAAATATAATATAAGATCATTAACAATGATGTCCAAAACTGGCTGTTTGAAATAAATTTTGGTAAGAAAATCGTAATTTAATACAAGCACCTTAATAAATTTTTTTTTGTATGGAATCAAACAACTTGGCTTATGAATCAAATAAATCAGCTCCAAAAACGGAATAAATATTGCCAGGCTCATTAGCATAGACTTAGCCAACAAAAAAATATAGTCTTAACCCTAGGAGGAGGTAAAGTCATCCTGGTAACATAGAAAAAAAAACCTGACTTACAAATATGAAATTCTTTTTTCTTACATAAAAAGATAGCTAAATGGAAGGAAATGGGGTCAGAAACATTGGAAAATAGATACGCAGATTATATAGCATGCTAGTTTTATATTAAATATCAAAATAAAGATGTAATGACCACAAAAACAGCGATTTGTACAGATTCATGTCCGGAATAAATAAAATACTCTATATATCAGCATAAAATAGCTAGCTAGAAAACTTTGCCTAAATGTATAAAATACTGTAATATATAGCATTTAGAAAGAACGTTTTGTTGAACCTACTTAGGTAGGGTTTCATAAAGCTTACTTACATGTTGAAACATCTCCACGGTAGGAGAGAATGCTCTCAGTGCCAGAGAAAACTTTAAGAAACTCAATTGCAGGGGAGAGATCAGCTCGGAGGCAAACTTCTGAACTAGTTTGTATTTCATTTCATCTGTAGCTGTAAGATAGAACAATAGAGTTTAAAGTGTGTTCTAGGCTGATGATTATTTCTATTGCCTTCACGCACCATAGTAAGTAAAGTTAAGTTTCCCCCTTTCAGACCTTGCGATCCATGGGGCAGATGATGTAGAGATCATCTGTTTCTTTGGCCAACGGTTAACGAGCAGGGTGTCATGTGGCCAGCACAACGGCCAACCGCCTTTACTTTCCCCCAACTAAAATCAGGTACCCATTAGAGATGGGTGGACTCAGGGGCGCACTAAAAATCCTAAAATTCAAAATCCCATTCTTCACCAAGATTCGAACCCAGGACGTCAGGTTTGGAAGCCAAGCCCTTAACCATTTGACCACTGTGCCCCCCTTGACACACCATGCAAATATATTATTAGCATTTTATGTCTTCATAATACTAACCAGGCAAGGGAATCTTTGAAACATTTAATTGTAACTAATAAGATACTTATGTAACAAGTCAGTTTGAATTAAATTCCGAATTGACAGGCAAAAAATAAAATCCTTTTTTTTTTTTTTAAAAAAAAAAAGTTTATCTAAAGGGGAAGAACTTCGTCCTTAAAACTATATCTACCAATAATGTACAAGTTATTTCGTTATTCCATATTACACAAAATAATTAATTACCATTAATGAATTGATTAATTAAGTATTTTTGTTTATTGATTTATATTTTATTAGGTAGAATAAATAATTTTTTAAAGCATCAACTTGATCAGAGAATGCATGATGGAGAAATTGTGTTAACAATTATATATGGGGACTAAACCCAACAAATTTAGTAAAATTTGTGAATACTGAAGTATTAGTTTCCCATGTTGCTATTAATCACCAGTAATTAATTGTCTAATTGGTTACTTTTTTTATTGATTCATGTCTTGTCTATGTCAATGAATAATTGTGCGAAGTTTCAGCTTGATCCCAGAATGTGTGTGGAAGAACATTTTTTACCAGACAGACAAACAGACAGGGTGAGTTGATATAATAATAATAATAATAATGAGGAATGCAATATTTCTCGTAGCTACGCAATCCCAGCTTTGACCTACATATTTTGCAATTAATTACTGCATTTGTAAAAATCACAGCTTCTGATAGAATTAAAACTTGACAACTTCAGATAGGCAGTCAGGTATTCTATAGTGCAACTCTACTATGAGATGTTTCACACTTGGACATACTATTTCACCATCTCAAAGGACATTACAGAATAATGTCCCCTGAATACAAACCACGGTTGACTGGTCGTGTGTTATGCATTTTGTACTATCATCAAGATGGTTAAAGCTACACTTCCCCCATAGACCTGCAGGACATTTGGGCTAGGACATAAAAAAGAAAGAGAAATGTCAAAAAAAAAAAAAGAACTGCCTTTATATTTTAAAAAAAAAGTGGACAAGGTATATGTTTTTTATAAACCTCCAGACCTTAGTAAAGGAAACAAAAATTCTAAAAGTCTAACCAAAAGTTTCAGGGGTTTAGAAGACCTGCAGATAGTGAACAATCAAAATTGTTATGTTTTCATGTTAATGTCTTACCTGATTCAAAAAATGACACATCTTGGTCAGCTATTCTCTTGACAAAGTTCCAGAAATGTTCATTCGATTCTTTGGCGAGAAATTCACTGCAATAAAGTAACAAGAATAATGCAAGGCTGATGCAATAATGTAACAAAGATAACACTGATAAAACATGAATTATGCTTCGTAAACACTGATTTTTGAAGGCAGGCCAAGCAATTTATTTTGCCACACTTTCAGTTGGAGGCATCCAAAAGCACTACTGACCCTGGCCAGAAAGTTATCAACTAAAATCAATGCCATTTGATAATATGGTTTCCAGATATGTGAAGTGGTCTACAACGTTAAAGGAGTGTCCATTCACTGTCATCTTTGGGGCTGAATAGATTTTATTGGGCGACTTCTGGAACATGACTGTAAAGTATTTTTGAGGGGTTATAGTTAAACCAAAAGATCATGTTCAACGTGGGCCAGTAAGGCTCTATTAGGGCCATTTCCTTGGTTTTGGTATGGGACAGTAGATGTTGAAGATAGGCAGTCTTTTTTTAGTGAGCTGAAAGGTGGTCAGCATATATAGAGGTGCCCCATGGAAACACTATAAAGACCAGCTTAGGCACCAACTTGCTTTAACTAACATAGAAGAGAGCACCTGGTTGCAGGTGGCTATGGAACAAACCAGCAAAAGACCACTTACTAAGGCTGCGGCATACACATTTGAGACCAAACAAAAATCGACTGCTGAGGACAGACATAGACGATGAAAAGAAAATAGACCACTGGTGGACAATGGTTATGTCTGCACTGAATATGGTGAAATATATTGGTCCCAGCTGGGGCTGTGTAGCCATGTGAAATACTGCATTCCTCATTAAACTTTGGACTCGAAAACAAGCCTTATATAATCTCTTAAAATTATGACTCAGTATTTAGTCACAGCAGTGTGCAAAAGATGGGTTTTAATATGGGTGTTTCAATTGAACAGAAATCAACTCCTTTATTGTAAAAATATATAACAGTATATCTAATATGGGGGGGGGGGGGGGGGGGCGCAGTGATCGAATGGTTAAGCGCTTGGATTCCGAACCTGAGGCCCTTGGTTCGAATCCCAGTGAAGACTGGTATTTTGAATTTCGGGATTTTTAGGGCGCCCCTGAGTCCACCCAACTCTAATGGGTACCTGACTTTAGTTGAGGAAAGTAAAAGGTAGTTGGTCGTTGTGCTGGCCACATAACACCCTGCTCGTTAACCGTTGGTCAAAGAAACAGATGACCTTAACATCATCTGCCCCATAGATCAAAAGGTCTGAAGGTGACACTTTACTTTTTTTTACAGAATGTAAGGCATATGTATGTATGTCCAGCATAGAAATCAAAACTGTTTGAATAATCTTGATAAAACTTGGCATAAATGTTCATTACATCATAACAGAGACTGTAATGTATATTCAATGTCTCCCCACCCCAACCCCCCAAAAAAATAAAAGAAACAACCAAAATTTATCTCTATTTAAGAGCAAAACTCTTACAAATTGGGTAAACCCACAAGCCGCAGGTCATATTCAGCTAGTAGTCCATAAAACATAATATATATAAACCTAGTAAAACTTGTAAGACATTTTTTGGGGGTTTCTACATTTTTACCAACCTTGATTCAAGAAGAAGAGAAGTTGAGTTCCATTTGGCTGTCAAAGAGACTGTGATTGGCTTTTGTTTACAATTGGCATATGCAAAAAACAGGGCTAATATCCACAGATACATCATGGACTTGTTTAAAACTGAAACACAAGGCAAATCAATAAAACATAATGGAACCCATCTAAGAACATGAATATAAAATTTAAGAATGCCCTTTCCTCCAAAAAAAAAAATAATTAAAGGCCGAACTTAAATTATACTAATGTTATAAAAGGTTTGTTTCAGGTGTTCCTTCAAAAACAAAGATTATTATAATTATATCCTAGCCCAAACCTCCTGCAAAATGGCAGGGGATTGCAGTGGGCAAGGTATGGATTCAGGACAGTCCAAAGTGCATAATATATATCACATGATAAAGTAGCTAGATGAGATCTAGAGAATTGCGCAATGGCTGAGTGGGTAATCGCTTAGTTTCCAAACCGGGGGTCCTGTGTGTGAATCTTGGTGAAGACTGGGATTTTGCATTTCAGGAGTCCACCCAACTCTAATGGGTACATGACTTTAGTTAGGGAAAGTAAAGGCAGTTGGTCATTGTGCTGGCCACAAGACACCCTGCTCTTCAACCGTTGGTCAAAGAAACATATAACCTTAACATCATCTGCCCCATAGATTGCAGGTTTGAAAAGGGAACTTTACTTTTTGAGATCTAGAACTAGTTGAAATTATAAATCACCTTTTAAAATTCAAATCTAACCAAGGCACTAATATATATTAATAATATGATCTCATCGTCATTATCTGCCCTTTGCGTTCCTTATGGAACATAGGGTCTCAGTAAAAAAAAACACTCCACTGCCTCTTGCTAGTCTTTCAATGGCTTTCCTGCTCTTTCCTACAGTCTCTCAACTTCATCTAGTGCACTGCATATTTTCTAGGGCGTGACCAATCCATCTCCACCGATGGAGTAGGTTGCCTAATATCAGCCAGGAAAACCAACAGCTTGGAAGAGTTTAAGTCATTGATTAACATGCATGATTAGATAGACCTAAGGTCATGCATAATCATCTTTTTTTGAACTAACATCTGTATTTTATAATCTATAAGATCCACTTGCTTTCTAGATCTGCGCCTCTATATTTCTCTGTCAACCCATCTCTTACAGTTTAGTGTTTTCTATTTTGTCATTTACTACTTCAATATGGTCAAGACATTTGTTGATGATTGGTCTGTTACAATTGTTTGCTGTTGTTGCCTTAAAGTTCTTATAAGTCTTATGTTTCTCATGATAATATAATATATATATACATATATATATATATATATATATATATTTTATATATATATATATATATATATATATATATATATATATATATATATATATATATATATATATATATATATATATATATATATATATATATATATATATATGTACATATATATATACATACAAATAATATTTAACTCTTTCGGTGCAGCGTTACTCTCAGCGAGTAACTTTGCTAGCACTGGTGAGTGTGGAGTTATTCTCAGCGAGTAACGAGTAACTTTGTTTTTATATTTATTTATTTCACTATCTTTTTTTATGTTAAATTTTTTATTTCTCTCTTTTTTTAAATTTTTGCATGTAGTTGTTCTTTGTTTTGATAGTAAATTTGATGCAGTACCAACACATTAAAAAAAAAAGACATTATGTTAATAGTTCCTCTTTTTTGGTTTACTTCCCGGGTCCCGGGTTCAAACCCTGCCCGCTCCCAACTCTGTCGTAGGTTTGGACAAGGAAGTAAATTATCTTCTACTCTGAAGGAACATCCGAAACACTGAAAACATAATTTTGCAAACATCTAGAATCTCTAGGAGAGAGTAATAATATTTAGAAATCTAGACACAGACATATATAGATTCTAAGTTAGATTGTAAACTTAGATCTATCTAGAGAGTAATCTAGACTTAGATTATATTATATAGAATATAGTCTTTTTTTTTTAGATCTTTAGACACTTTAGTATACTATTACTGTATTACTATTAGTCAGATCGACAGAAGACACTGATTTGACTGATTGATTGAAGAGTCATACATTACAAGACATTATTTTAAATAGATCTAATCTAGACTCTAGTTGAGTCAATAAAATTATAAATTGAGAATTTAATTTAAAGAATGAGTAAATATAAGTTACTTATGTCACACTTTCTTCCAGTAACAATATTAATATACATATGAAGTTATCTACTAAAGAAAGCACATTTTCTGATAAACGGTAAGTAGGTAAGTTTTATAAACTTTTGTTGTGAGTTGTCCACGTAAGCTTTAGTGATTCCGGTAATCATAAACGGCCATGGAGGCAGCCATACAGTAGTCTCGGGCAAAGCGAAAAAGGAAGTGAAATATTTGCTAACTTTCGTTTTCAATCTTGTCTATCTAGACTCAAAATTATCTAGAGTCTAGAGACCTAGTCTAAATTTATTTTGTTATAAAATAACAGCATCGGTGACACTGTACGTGACAGCGCCTTGGCTAAAGCCTTAATTATTGATAGATTCCAATCTAGATCTACAATCTAGATCTAGATCTATATAGATAAACTTTATATAAAGTCGAATAAAGTCAGACTAGACTACACTATCACTAGGTCACTTAAGACTCACTTAAGTCACTAGATTAGTATTAGTTACATTAGTAGACTAGATTAGACTCAGTCAGAGACAGAGTCAGTAGAGAATAAGAGATCTAGAATGTCTAGATGTACATTGTACATGATTAAAGTACATCTGATCTAGTCTAGATCTAGAATCTAGAGTAGATCTAGATTTGTGATTAGATCTAGATCTAGATCTACGTCTTAAAATTAAATCTACTACTAGATCTATTTACGTCTATTACTATAGTTACTTTAGTATAGTCTACTACTTACTACTACTGATCACTAGTTCAATAGGGGCGGGCCTCACTAGGTCGTAGGTCACTAGTGACTGAGCGTACTAACTTTAAATACTGTAAAAACAGTTTTAGTAACAATTAAATCTAGTAATACAGTAACATCAGTAACAAACAATGAGTGACTCAATGACTGATTGACAATGTGTATGACTACTATGTATGACTATGTCTAACAAATAAACATAGTCTAGTGACACTAGTGACGACTACTCCTAGCTAGCAATCAACTTCTTCTAGCAGCTATATAATTAATTAGATTTTAGATCTAGAGTCTAGACTAGATTTAGATCTATTTTCTAGATCTGTTCTTTATTCTTATCTTAAAATACAAACGTTTAATATAGATTCTAGCAGCTATATAATTAATAATGTTAGATCTAATCTATATTAAATATAGACTAGAATTCACTAGATCTAGATCTGTTGTACAAGTACATAATTATCTTAAAATACAAACGTTTATATAGATTATCTAGACTCCATAGAGTCTAGATTCGAGGGATCCTGATTGAGTTCGGAGTTACACTGTTACACTTACAGAATCAGAGAATAGTTGAGTAGTCTATATCAGTGGTGGCAGGTGCGGGCCGCACCGGGTGACACCCAAATGGGAAAAATGCACTTTTCCAAAATGCAACCTTTAAAAAAAAATTACTGCCTAGAATTTCTCTCACAATTGAGTATCAACATGTCCCAACCATTCTTAATTTAATTCTATTTGACTTTATTATGGTCATAGACGCAAGGAGAAAAAGTTTCTGAAGCTCAGAAATGTAGAAAAACGCTTTGCCCCGGACAACTTTGAGTGAATTTAAGGCACTCCCCCAAACATCTTATCTGACCAGTTGAGTGTTGAACATAACATTTTTTAATGCAATGTGATGAAAAATTCATAGGCGTAAGCCTCTCGCATGCCATTCGAGGCTTAAGGCTGCAAGCTTTCTCCACGGAAATCAATCAAAGGCGACTTTCACAGCCACTTCTCAGCAGGTGCCCACAAAATTCAGGACTTCTACAAAGGTTTGACGCCAGGTTAGACATGGACGGACATGTTTTTTATTTCTTCTTTTCGGCTTTCATGTTAAGGCTGACTTGGTAAACGTTTTTCGTCTTGGTATGTCTCACAAATGTCAATTGACGTTCAATCGCCACTTCCCTTAGACAGCAAATGCCTGTGATCAAAAAGATTTCTCTGTTGGTACAATTATCTCTGGAGGATTCGTAGGATCCTTCTCAGCCATCACTACTCAGCCTCTTTTCAACCTTCCACGCCTCGAAGCGTAGATGGCCATTGGGACAATGATTGTATTGAGTAGGTGGATTTTAATCTCCAGGCTAATTGATTTGTGGGTTCAGATAGGCCATACTTATTGAAAGACGGGTCCTGCTTTCCAATCCAACATGCAACACCATGATATATATCTCCATCACTTGAGATAACACTGCCTAAATATGTTAACTTCACTATTTGTTCAAGATCTGTATGGCCAATGTTAATCGGGAACTGGATAGCCTGCACCCTATATGTATAACTTTGAGTGTGTCTTTATCGGCCATCTCGTGTATACATTTAATTGTATTTCAAAGTAATGCTATGTCGCCTGCAAAATCCAAATCGGTTTGGGTTATGCCATGGGAATCAGAAAGCAGCCTGTTTAAAGAGAAAGAGAAATGGGGATAAGATACACCCTAATCTCATATCCGTATCGATGCTGAAGAATTCCACCGTCTGTTGTGAGACAACAGCTTGATTTGCTTTAGACATATTGCTGAATCTCAATTAATCGTTGCAAGATGCCTTACTCTCTTGCTATTTTCCAGAGTGATTCTGATGGACGCTATCAAACGTATTTTTTTTTTATCTACAAAACTGAATTTTTGTCCTTTGTTGGTATTCTAGGCTTTTTTTGATGAAGTTTCGCAGGACGTAAACTAGCTCAGTGCTTGATTTGCTTTTTCGGTAGCTGCTGGAGAAACAATAGTATAATTTAAGACCTTTTTCTTAAGGAGCTCTTAAATAATCACTAGTAAAAATGTTCAACTCAAGGTTTCTCAATTCTATGATAGTACATTTTTAATTTATACAATAACATTTGATAAAATGTGAAAAACATTTTAAAATAGAATCGAAAACCATTTTTCGACTATAAACTATTACATTTTTGGGGGGGGTTGGGGGGGGGGTGACACCCCAAGCTTACCGCACCGGGTGACACTGACCCTTGTGATGCCACTGGTCTATGTTTTTAGGTCTAGACTAGATCTAGATATGTATTCAATAATTAATATAGATCTAAGTAAGCGTACATTGTATGTATTTATAATTCTAATTTATATTTTCTTCATTCATCAAGGTTTCTAGAAGAAGAAAAGCACAAAATCTTAGTTCAACCATTAAAGAGATTTGTGTTGGAACATCTAATGGCATCAAATAAAAGACTAAAAATCCTTTGCATCCATGGGTACAGGCAATCAGGACAAACATTTAGAGAGAAGACAGGATCCTTAAGGAAATTACTGAAGAACCATGCAGAGTTTGTGTACATAACAGCTCCGCACAAGGTTCCGCCTGGAAATCTTGGCAGTGCTGCTGCCTCTGAGAGCGAAGCCTCCTGTGATACCCCCCAAGAAAAGAATGATGAGAACGGCTGGTGGTTTTCTAGAGAGGACGACTACTTTAAATCCACAGATTACAGCAATATTTCCAAGGGTTTCCAGGCTTCCGTTGATATGATTATTAGTGTTTTGGAAAACCCTCCTGATGGGGGATTCGATGGCATCTTAGGGTTCAGCCAGGGTGCCTGCCTGGTGTCAATGCTTTGTTTGTTGCAGCAGAAAGAACAGAAAAACTGGTTTAAATTTGCTGTGCTGGTAGCGGGTTTCAAAAGTAGGTCATCGAATCATGACATCTTCTACCTGCATCAAGCTGCCATTCCGTCATTGCATGTATATGGGGAGACTGACAGAATAATCTCTACAGAAATGAGCCAAGAGCTGCTTCAATACTTTGAGAATCCCACCACGCTAATACACTCAGGAGGGCATTTTGTGCCTGCCTCTGGTCAACAAAAGAAAATGTATTTTGACTTCTTTGATAAAATGTTAACAGCTAGTTAACACAGGTGTTTTATAAATCCAAAGGCATGAAGTAGACCAATTGAGCAATTAATTTATTTTAAATTAATATAATCATTAATCCAATAACAACATGATAGAAAGAGGATTTTACAGTTGACTGCTTTTATTGCAATAGAATTTTACCATAATTTTAAAATAACTTTTCTTTGAGAAGAGTTCTTCATTCAGAACAAGATCATAAACTTGGCTAATCTTATGTTAGTGAATACTATACTAAAATACTCTGAAAATTAAATATAAATCACTATAAATAAACAAGATAGTTTTATTTTAATTATTTTTTATTTTCCTGATTTTCTTCTGTCCTTGTCATCATAATTCTCTTACATGCATTGTAAGAATTACACATGTAATTTATTAAACAAAAACACTGACATGACATATATGTACAAACATACTTGAAGTATAAGAGCATGACCTAGTTATATCATGCAATGTCTTTAAGTTTTAGAGTTTATTTGTGTTGAAATGTGGTAATGGATTGTGTTAAAATGTGGTAATGGATTATTGGAATCTATGAAAAACAATTTATTGAGGTTCGACTATTAAAAATATTTTAGAAAGTTGTTATATTAAACCTGCTGTAGTATCTATCTTAAATAAAATCAAGATTATTGATATATAAACCCATGACATTGATTGTCTATGAATTATATAGTAATATTGTAAAGGCAATAACATATACATGTATGATTTATACATGATAATTATTATGACAGCATTGAATATGTATTGTACAAGAATATCATTTGTTGCACATGTCAAACAAGCGTCTCATTTATTCATCTTTATTTCAAACACATTTATCAATTCAAAGATGGCATTCAAAATTTTGGCTTTGAAGTTTATAAATTTTAATGTAGACAAAAAAAAAGAAGTAAAAAAAGATAAAAATACAAATCTTAAGCTTCAAATACTTTCAATTTTTGTTTAAAGTCTTAGGATTTGTGTTTGAAAAGAAAACAACTCACTGTAGTTGAAGTTTTAAAAAATGCAATTCACTCTTTGTGATTTAGCCTACACAAGTATCTAAATGTAAATTGGAAAATAATTGCATAGTTCAGAAATGGTTCTATATTCTAAGTACCAGCCCAGCATAATGCAATGGGGTGCTGATTAAAAACCCTAAAAAATATTTGGAATGTAGATATTATAACTTGTATTCTGGCTGGCAAACTCAGAAACATTAGAGTCAATTGCAAATTTAGAATAATTGGTCCCCCCCCCCCCCCTAAAAAACCGCCGTCTGCGTCTTAAAACATTGGGTTATTTCCCTTGCGCCAAAGTACCGGTATGTGATAGTGTTAGTGCTTAGAATTTTTTTTTTTGTATATATTTTAGAAATGTGAATTTAATAAATTTATAAATGTAAAGGTTATTCAATAATTATGGTTACAATTGCCATAGGTTAAATATTTAGTTGGAAGTTTATGAGATGTTGAGGAATTTACCAATTCTCCACTACCAGTCTTTAAAAAAAAAACACATTGTTTTGAATTTATCAACAAATTCTCTGATGTACCAACTGACACTGAAACTTCAAAGATGCAAAGGCTATGTGAAATCCCATCTAGCACCTCCAAATCTTGTTTATCCTTTTTTTTGTCTTTAATTTTAAATTTTGTATAGAACAAAATTAATTAATGACCAGTAATTGATCAAATAAATTGGTTCATTTTTTTTTTTGATGGATGGGTTGTTTGGAACAATGTATAATTGTGTAAAGTTTCAACTCGATCTGAGACTGGAAAGTGGGAGGGAAAGTGTGTACTCCAAGACAGAGTGGGTTGATTGATATAAGCTTTGTAGAAAAAATAACCAAACAGATGTACCGGAAGCTCAAAATCGGAACCAGTGAAATTTGCCCATGTGGAGTATCACCAGAGAATGCCGACCACGTCCTCCAAAACTGCTCTCTTTACCAAGAGGCCCGTATAAGACACTGGCCCCAAAACACCCCAATAGAAAGAAAACTATATGGAGAGCTCCCTGATTTGGAAACCACTGCGCAGTTCATCTCATGTATTGGTCTAGTCATATGAACGCTCCAACATAACAATAAGAACGAAGAAGAAGATAATCAATTACAGGTATTTAATTAATTTTGTTTTATAAAGAAAAAGGGAAGATAAACCGTGCAATAGTTATATATATGTGGGTGTAATTATGCGGTGGTTTCCCTTAAAAAGAAATTAAAGGATTTTTCATAATTTTACTTGTTTGTACCAGATGGTTGTTTTTGGCTAAACGCATGTTTAACACGTGACCAGTTCCAGACGCCAGAGTCCCATAACCCCAAACCAACTTCCCGTTTTACAATGAGCTGGCATGAATGATTTGATTTGATTTTAGGCACATCGGCACAATTTAGGCCATGTCGTGCCTGCAGTCCTTTAAGGATTATTCTCTCTCTAAACAACAAGGGCCAAATTCTATACAGTCATATCATTAAAAGCAAGGTCTATTCACAGTTAAAATAGTAAAGGTGATAAAAATTTAATTATTTGGTAAAAATCTAATGTAAATAGTAGATGTTCCCAAATTCATAAATCAGATCTTCGTAGACAACCCCACTTCCCGGATAAAGCCCAGTACCTTCCCAGGGTCGACATTATCAAATAATATTTTTAAGTTAGTGGCTCTAAAATATTTCTCCCTGACATCTGGGGAAATCAACGAGGAAATGTTCCACGGTGAGGCGAGAGTCACAGTACTCACAAAGTGGGGTCTCCTCTCTCTTCAGCACAAAAGAGTGCGTGATGTAGGTGTGGCCAATCCTAAGTCTGGACTGACATGAATGTTGTGAGGTAACTTAAAGTGGTTACCAATGGGCCTCATCATCCATAAACAAAGTCCTCGCCATCCCTGAATGACCACAAAAAGGCCTCAATCGTCAACCCATTAGGAACAATATAGCGGGTTTAACGTCACGGTGGTGTTGTATCATCAAGTGTTGTAAGCTTCTTAATTTATTCGAATCATAACCGTGCAACCTCTACTTGTGCTGTTTAACCATTACTTGTACAACAGTGATCCGCAAACTACGAACAGCGGGCCATATCCAGCCCATGACCCTTGTGCTTTTCATCACTTGAGACTTTTGCTTTCAGCTCAGATATTATAAAACCACTTAGGCCCACTTCCTTTGGTCTTGACTTTTTGTGTGTGTGTGGGGATGAGACTCGCGGCATGTCGTAAATGTATATATCCTCCCCCCCCCCCACCGACAGACAAAGGTTGGGTACTGTTAAGGTCGGGTTTACTTATAGGCAACACAAACTATAGCTTAGGGCTTCTAGAAATATTTAGCAATGATATGTACTATAAAAAAAAATAAACTTCCTCAATTCAGATGTTATGATCTTTGAGTCTTTATGTAGCCCACGGGTAACGAAGGTGTCACGTGGCCAGCACAACGACCAACCGCCTTTACGTTTTCCCAATTTGATGACAAGGTATCCTTTAGAGCTGGTTGGAATCAGAGGCGCCCTAAAAATCCCGAAATTCAAAGTCCCAGTCTTTATCAGGATTTGAACCCAGAACCCCCGGTTCGGAAGCCCAAGCGGCTTACCGCTCAGCCACCGCGCCTCCAAAAATAAAAGAACAGAACAAATAAATTCGGCTGCATAGGCTGTAGACATAGCACGGTACTTAGCATCAGTTTCCCTAAATACATGCGGTACTTAGCATCAGTTTCCCTAAATACATGCGGTACTTAGCATCAGTTTCCCTAAATACATGCGGTACTTAGCATCAGTTTCCCTAAATACATATATAACCTTCCCCACCCTTTCTCCTGCATTTGAGAGCCACGTTGTACAATTGTCAGTTCTGGATGGCAACGCCTCGGGTATGCTATTTTGCCTCAACGTGGCACCCGGGTGGAAACGATTACTTGAGGAAGTGATTAGGCTAAAGGAATAGCAAAACAAAACTCCTGTGAGAGTGTCCAAGGGAATGCGAGAGCTTTCCCATTGCACGGTGCGGAGTTGAGAGTTTCCACGTCCCTGTCGATAATCCATGCGCCGTTCCTTTAGGGACCGTTACACTAATGGCGAGTCCTGCAACGTTAGCTTGCTACAACATAGGAAAATGGTGGACGTACTCGGCCTTCGGCCATGCATTCTAGCCCATGCGCCCGGAGTGCCAGATATGCCGGAAATAACAATGTTTTACATATGCATTGACTTGGATCTCTTCCAGACAAAACGGTTTGTTCAAGCAGGCTTACATGCCTAGAGCTCGAAGAGCGTTCGGCTCAGCTCTTTGAGCAATCACACGGATGACAACGCAGAAACTGTTAAATATACAGGATGTAGGAAGGTGTATGCAAAGGAAGTAATTAAATTAACTGGGAGCAAGACGCAGATTTCCTTAACAATAATTCTTAGACAAAATATTACCTGGCTTAAAACTCTAAAAGCCTTGTAGTACGGAAAAACCATGCCACTTAAAAAGAAAAATTACACTTACTGTTAGCAGCTAAACAGTTGTATCTCTTTATATACACATGTTCCAAATTAGAAGTAGGCCTACTGTAGTATAGCTACACAAGTAAAAACGTGTAGGCTACATTTATTTTTAGCAATTTTATAATACGCACGAATGATCATTCACAGTGGGATCTTTGCTTAAGATTTATTCTTTAATTCTACAGTGCTAAAAATTAATGCACAAAAAACTATTATACGATTTAAAAAAAAGTTTATCAATACTTTCCTATAGTATACGCCAGATTTCCATATGAAAGAATGCTTTTCATGTATTTCTTTCTATTTTATGAAAATCTCGAACATAGATTTCTCTTTAAAAAACAAACAAACAACATTTTACACTGCCTGGTACTCTTTGACTTTTAGGTCAGCAAGATAAAACCAAACAGCACTTGCCTATAGTTTGTTCTTTCACATCTTCACTTTAAATATACCTTAGTTTATTGGAGCGTTAGGGCATCACACAAGATCCGTTGACTGTTTTTCTCAATTCCTCGCTGTCTTTTCGTCTTGGTTAGCATTTCTTTCGATAACAGGTCCGTCCATTCTTAGATTTGTTGTCTTCCCATCGCTTTATCAGCCTGCCTCCTCCTTTTCCCTGGTACTGTTCCCCGCAGGAATGTCTATGTGAACCTTAAAGACCTCGTGATATGTCCAAACAGTTTAAGTTAGTTTGGTCTTACTCTTGTCAACATCTCATCATGGGGCTCAATTGTCATCCTGTTTGTGATGCGATTCAGCAGTAAATGTCCAAGATTCGCAAGCCTAAAAGAATGTCGCCATGACAAAGGATTGCATCATTCTGATTTCTAGAGCCTTTGTCTTTCCAGACTGTCTTGGGCTTAGCAAGGCACAAGCTGTGGACCTGGTAATTCCAGCCAGTATTATAGATTTGGTTCCTAACTAATAGAAGTTCGTGAATTGAAAAGCTCTTTGATTTGCTCAGTAAGATTTGCTCCATCTTTTCTTTCTCTCTCTCTCTCTCTTCAAGAACCTTTACTTTGTGAGTCCATATATTTATGTTATGTATAGCATGCTCAGAGTGCTCTGGTCTATTATCTTTTGCGGGCCTGTGAGGGGAGAGTTTTTCTAGGAATGTTTCTGCGCTGCCTTTAGTTCAGGTCGAGTACTAGCCCACATCGGGATTTGAACTAGGCCTACAACTCTCTAAGCAGAGCCACTCAACGCCGTATCCCACGTGCGGCAATATATTTATTTTAACTAATTGTCTTTGGCCAGATCAAAATTGGAAGTACTTGTAAATAGTATTATGAGAAACATTATTTGTAGTACGTTAAACTGAATCAGTCATTGTACTTGTGAGATTGTCTGAATCCTGGCAGAGTCATTTAGATTGAGCTTGTGTTGTTTTCAAGACATACGCAAGTAAATGCTTTGATAACATATGAGAAATAAGCACACAAACTAGAGCTTAACTGGCAATTGGAAAGGCAGTAGAATCCAAAGTATTAATTGGAAGAGAAATCAAAGCTTCTGTGGTTTGGACTTGGTGGGAAGATAATGAACGATCTGCAAGACAGCGTGTCGAGTTCAAATCTTAATGAGAACTGATAATTGTAGGCTTGATTCGGGATTTCAAAGAGGTACTCGCGACATCAGTAAGTAGGCGTCGGAAATTGAGTTGGCAAAGTCAAGGTCGTAGAACTAATTTCACATCTGCCCCACGGATTGTCACGTTTCGAAGCGATTTCTACTTTTAAGACGTTAAAGCCTTAGAATACCAAACCTTAAGACCACACAAATTAGCGACTTATCAAATGAGAATTACGATTTTTTTTTTAAAAGCGAATGTTCACGCGTAAACATCCGCGTCGTTGCGATTTTCTTTCCCAGTCTGGGTCGATTATTTCAACTATAACGCTTTGGTCATTTCACTTTGTTGCCATCACAAATTAGGAGCTCCAACTCTTTGTGAGATTGGAAAGCTTTCAACCGTACAGCTCATACGATGAAAAAGAAACATGCGCGCACACAAAGAGAACCAAAAGACAACGAAACAAACAAGTTCTAACCAGATGAAGCAGAGATTAAAGTAGCAGAACTTAAGTCTGCATCTCTTTGTTAAGAATCATGAACATTATTCATTCGTATTTGCATTCCTCACACATTTCGCACTATATAATACATATACTCTACCGATCATTCCGTGACCGAAAAACAAATATTTGTATGGAAAGTCAATTGATACATTTCTAGTGAGAAGAATGTTGCATATTATGTTATATGATTTTGCCAAACAAGATACTTTTAAAACATTTTGAGGGAACGGAGAGTAGGAATCTTGTATAGGCATATCTCTATAATTTAAAGTTCAGTCAGTGACTGTCCAATGTGAGATAATGACCCTGTCATAGATTCTCACAAACAATCATTGTTACAATTGTATAGGTTGTACAAATTTGCATATACTTAGAATTCTTTTTTTCTTTTAATATTAGCCTCTAGAAGCTGACTCTGAGGTATCACACCAAATGACTTATAGGCCCACTTGCCTCATCATTTAGATCACAGAAGTTGTGCTTTATATGGGCAGCAGTTGGATGAATGAGATTTAATGGCTTCATGACAATAAGAGTACTCTACCTTCACCCTTTTTTTAAAAGTATAGCAGCATAAGATACAGAGATAAGCTTGACTACAGTGGCACCATTCCATTTCTCGTTTGGCTAATATCAACTAATTAGATTTAATATTTTAGCATTAACAAGAGAAATAAAGAGCATTGAAAATAACAAATTGTTCATGTAACAGAATATAAAAACATTCGAATGACTAGAGTACAAATGAATTGTTCGCCCGCCGTTTGCAGAAGTCCACTTCTCCCTGGCCACATTGTGGGACGACGGCACGTCTGCTGAAACGGAAGCGTTGTCTCCCTGCCGGATTGTGACTGTAGTGGTGTCTCCAATCAGCTGTTTCATTTGCTCCTTGTCCGGGCATCCGAACCACCACTCGCCGATAGGACGAGGATACGATTTATCAATCTGACATAACCAAAAGTTTTGTTAATTCAAAATATCCAAAAGATTTGTCCAACAAAAATATATCAAAAAGAAAAATATAGGCTATAACATTGCATTTACAGCTCACATTTAGCCAAGATGTAGCTAAATTAAATCATTCATTGCACAGATTACTATGGGGACTGCAATCTATAGACATAATCTGGTGGTAAAGATTAGTTAAGGAAATTAGCTAACTACAATTAATAATAATTCCATTAAAAACCTTGTGTTCTATAGGGCGGATGATGTAAAGGTCATCCGTTTCTGTGGCCTACGATCTACGAGGGTGTCACGTGGCCAGCACAATGACCAACCGCCTTTACTTTTCCAGAACAAATGTCAGATACCCATTAAAGCTGGGTGGACTCAGAGGCGCCCAAAGATCCCGAAATTAATAAATCCCAGGACCCCCGGTTTGGAAGTCAAGCGTTTTACGGCTCAGCCACCGCACCTCCGAGTTATTGTCTACGGAAATTTAACTTCATTAACAAACAGTTATTGTCTATGAAACTTTAATAACTTCATTAACAAACAGTTATTGTCTATGAAACTTTAATTTCATTGAATAACAGCCATTGTCTACGAAGCTTTAATTTCATTAACAAACTGTCATTGTCTACGAGACTCACGTTGAACTCCACATCGTTATAGCGGTAGTACATGTCTCCGCTGTAAAAGTAAGTACGCCCATTCTTCCACTTGAGGGCGGCATCAATGTGTGAAGGCAGACCAGTCCACACTGACATGGGCTTAGGGTAGCCAGGATCGACGTGATTCAACGTGTACCGCCAATATTGGTTGCCTGAAAAGAGAAACGCTGTTAAGTGATATTTTCCTAAAGAAGCGAGTCAGGCTGTTTCTTTTATATATATATACTAATGCAGGTGGCCTTTGAGAGGGCTGGAGAGCAATGGTAGCGTTCATCTACAGAATTCCCACACTCAGCCCCCTACGAAGCAAGTGCAGGGTTCAGTGATGATGAGTGGATTGCACGAATAACTCTTTTGCACGAAGTTCAAGTTGTTTACATCGTAACCACGTTAAACAAACAATGGCGGCTGGATGACCTATTTTATACTCACGATAGGAGATCTGCCTAACATTTTACTTTAGATAGATAGATAGATAGATAGATAGATAGATAGATAGATAGATATATAGATAGATAGATAGATAGATAGATAGATAGATAGATAGATAGATAGATAGATAGATAGATAGATAGATAGATAGATAGATAGATAGATAGATAGATAGATAGATAGATAGATAGATAGATAGATAGATAGATAGATAGATAGATAGATAGATAGATAGATAGATAGATAGATAGATAGATAGATAGATAGATAGATAGATAGATAGATAGATAGATAGATAGATAGATAGATAGATAGATAGATAGATAGATAGATAGATAGATAGATAGATAGATAGATAGATAGATAGATAGATAGATAGATAGATAGATAGATAGATAGATAGATAGATAGATAGATAGATAGATAGATAGATAGATAGATAGATAGATAGATAGATAGATAGATAGATAGATAGATAGATAGATAGATAGATAGATAGATAGATAGATAGATAGATAGATAGATAGATAGATAGATAGACAGACAGACAGACAGACAGACAGACAGACAGACAGACAGACAGACAGACAGACAGACAGACAGACAGACAGACAGACAGACAGACAGACAGACAGACAGACAGACAGACAGACAGACAGACAGACAGACAGACAGACAGACAGACAGACAGACAGACAGACAGACAGATAGATAGATAGATAGATAGATAGATAGATAGATAGATAGATAGATAGATAGATAGATAGATAGATAGATGGGCGGACGGACGGACGGACGGACGGACGGACGGATAGATAGATAGATAGATAGATAGATAGATAGATAGATAGATAGATAGATTCTCCATCCCATGGTGTAGATTCTACTAAACTTACTATCTTCGGGGTCAAGCCATTGCACTGGAGGAATGGTCTTTCTCTTGATCCCTATACAGAGTAAAGTTCCCCTAGAAATCTATAGGGCTGACAATGTAAAGGTAATCTGTTTCTGTGACCCACGATTAACAAGAGTCTGATGTGACTAGCACAACGACCAACTAATGTCAGAGCAGGGTGGACTAAGAATCCCCTTAAAATCCCAGTCTTCACCGAGATTCGAGCCCTGGACCCCTGTTTGGAAGCCAAACGCTTTACCACTCAGCCATCGCGCCTACCCCACACAGAGTAGACCTACTTTACATTAAAAGCTCTCGGATCAGAAAGGAGGCGAACTGATTCCCTCCATAAATCTTCATCTCTCCCTCTGACGTGCACGACCCCCACGAGCTGCCTCTGATCATTGGGTCAATCCAGTCTTGTCATCCAATAGATCTCGTACTGAGAGCCCGAGATCCAAGGCCGAGAACCGTTATCAACACGACAAATAAAGGACAATCTCAACTGTGTTTTCTTCATCCCACCGAAACACGCACACCAACGGATGACGGAATTTTGTCTTCTCCAATATCATACATTGTCTCCCTTCCTCTAGGATCAAGTTAAAATTTTGCCCGTTCATTTGGTCCCAGGCTATATATTGTAATAAATCTGGTAGTGACACAGATGGAGGTCATGATGTGTGTAGACAACCGACGCAAATCGCCCCAGGCCAGCGCTAGACGAGCGGTCAAACGTGACGAGATGCGATGGTCAGACAAGACAGTTTGGGATTAATTAATTTAATAATTTAATTCAATGGGAGTCAAATCAACGATGGTATCGTTAATAAGGAGAGAAAGTGTCAAATATATTGCTATTATTATTTTGCAGCGTGGAAACTAGCTTTGTTTCAAGGTGACAATATATGTTTGTTTGCATTTCAAAATGCTAAGTCCATATGTAGTCAATGCATACATGTTTAAAGTCTTATAGACTTAAACTCCTCGTAGAATTGGACCCAACATTGGTAATTAAAGAAAATTTTAAGCTCGAAGTGTCTGGTACTTTTTTACAAAGCTAAAATCTCACTCTGTCGTCTGTCTGTGTGGTGAAAAGTGTGTACACATTATTTCTCCCACATCCAATCTCGGATCAAGCTGAAATTTAGCACAATTATTTCTTTTACCCAACAACACAAGAATCAATAGTTTATTTAACTATTGATAATTAATTATTTTGTTTTGGCACCTCGAACAAGGGAAAGAAACTTTACTTGACTTATAAGGTGGTATGAGTCCCCTTTACTGTTTACAGACCAAAAAGTTGTAAATAACTATAAAACATATGTTCATAAGCAGCTCTCTAACAGAATGGTCACCATGTTGGCCGGGGGAGGCCTTAGCACTCGTGTTCGAATCTATGTCGCTTGCTTTTTTTTTTTAAAATACATTTAAAAGCGATCACCCAAATACCCATTTCTTTTCCCCCCTACCCTCTTTCCAACTGGTCCAGAGAAATGATAAGATCATCGCGTACTGAGAAAGCCAAAAGCATGAAATTGCGCTAAACAAAAACAATTGGTAAAAATATTTCTAATCCCACAGATTTATTGTTGTTGGTCTACATCTCTTACAAATTCAATTACACGACTGATCCAGACTAATTAATACAAGTAAACTGCGTATAAGGCTTGTTTTTTTTTTTAAAGTATAATGTTTATCTTAGTTTGCCCCCCGTAAGCCACCGTTGAGATATAATGGCTTCAAGACACAATGGACCTCATTCACCAATCGTAAATAAACAAATGCAGCCACGTCATAATATTGATAAAACTATGAAAAATACGTATCACGTGACAGCCACTATGGATTACATAATTTGTATAGAAGATATATAGAATCAAGTGGCTAAATGTTGTTTTGTTTACGATTGGCGAATAAGGTCCATTCAAAGTTTTAAAGCCAGCAATGCAATACCACTGTATAACGACCAGATGGTGACATAAAAACCGGAAATGCTTACCTTTGATAAAATACGTCTTTCCGTTACCTCCCCAGACGAAGGCGGCGTCGATGTTGCCGGGCAGACCTTTAAAACCTTCCTCTATACTTCGTACGTAAATCAAATTGAAGTTATAAAATTTCCAGTAGTAGTCTCCCTGGAGAAAGGGGGGGGGGGAAAAGAACAACATATAAAACAAAACAATTAAATACTCAAGTGCAGTGGCGTAGCTATGATGGGGGAGGAAGGGGGAGAATTTGAAAAACAACATATAAGACAAAACAATTAAATACTCAAGTGCAGTGGCGTAGCTATGATGGGGGAGGAGGGGGGAGAATTTGAAAAACAACATATAAAACAAAACAATTAAATACTCAAGAGCAGTGGCGTAGCTATGGCGGGGGAGGAGGTGGGGGGGAATTCGAAAATCCCCCCGGGCCCTCGCTTGAGGGGGGCCCCAAACGAGTGTTTTATTACATTAAAAATTAATTAAGTATTACGCAAAATGCAGGGCCCCTCAAAGAGGTCAAGCCCCACCGGGCCCCGAAACGATGAGATATTCCTAGCTACGCCCCTGGTCAAGTGATCCAGCAGTTCTTGTTGAAATGTGTTTGAAGCCAGTCAAGTTAGAAATAACTACGCAATTTATCAAGACATTGAAAAGATCAAGATTGAACAGTTGGACATAATACAGGGATCACTTGGCTTAACTCTTTCTCTGCTAATTGATGAAGCCAATGTTGATTTGACCCCACTAAACTGAATTGATTTATGGATTTATAAACTTTTAATTTGTTTAGTGTAAAAAGAGCACACATTTCCCTATAATTCGATACCAAATATAACATTTTCTGATAAAGAAAACAAAAATGTTATTAAAGTTTAATTATAACAGGATAGTGAAATACAAATAACACCTTAGTACAAATCACTAAATTTAGAAAGCCTTCAGTACAGAAGACTCAAAAGTAAAGTAGCAACTATACATAAAACACTGAAGCATAATCTTCAAATACAAAAACAAAATTTAATAAAATACTCTGAAAGACACAAAGATAAAGACACATTCCTCGTCCCATATGGTAGGACAAATTTGTACAAATACTCCTTCTTCCCTAGTGCTATTAGAGCATGGAGTAGGTTGCCTGAGCTAGCCAGGAAAACCAGTGACTTGGCAGAATTTAAGTCATTGGTTAACATGCATGACTAAATGCATGACGCGTAGGACGTAATCATCTTCTTTTTTGAAGTAACGTCCGTATTATATAAGATAAGATAAATGAGCAAAATGAATCATTCTATCAGAATAAGGAAAATAATTGTTATGCAATTTAAACATTGATGAATAAGAAAAAAAGAGATAAAATTTACAAGCGATCTATTTCTCTGCAAATATGACATATTTTTAGGTCTATTCATATTGAAGAAGATAGAGGCATCAACGTAAAATGCTGCTCAGACCTTCACTTAATAAAATACAATAATTTTATACACATCATACGTACGTCCGCGCTATTTTGTCTTGCGCAATTTCGTCTTGCGCTATTTTGTCGGGAAATTTCGCGCCCTTTTGTCGGCGCTATTTTATCCGCGCTATTTTGTGGGGTCACCCTTATTAATGGTGTAATATTTATTATTCTTTCAATACATAACGTATATTTTCTCTTTCTATATATAAATAATGGCACAGACAGAATCCCTTGCCGGAGATATATCTATAAAGCTTGAAAATACACTGGAGAAACTTCTGTGTTCTTTCTTCTCTTCTTTATTAAAACTAACAAACTTATAATTCCAACAAAATACATAGATTTTTGATTCAACAACAACTTGACATAAATACCTTGTTAATATTCAACTTTCTACTAACACAACTTTTAACTTCAACTAGTTGACCCGCAACTGTTTAAGAACTCATTATTATTATAGCTTTTATTGTTATAGGTTTTATATAGCGCTACTTTCATGCTTATAGCATGCTCAGAGCAATTTTGGTCCAATCTCATTTGTGGACCAGTTGGGGGGGGGGGGGAGGGGGTATCTAGGAGTTGGTTTTTCGTGCTGCCTTTAGGCGCTCAGTAAACACAACTCTGCCCGAGTCGGGTGTCGAACCTCGAGCCCCCTTCTAGGTAGCCAAGCCAAGCCAAGTTCAAGTGCCAGGGCAGTTACTATGCAAGGACCCCGACTAAATTGCTTCCCTCCATGCCCCAATTTATACTTTTTTTTAAACCGTATTTTGCAGAACCATAGAAACTTCTATTCTAAATATTCTATTAACCATGACCTTTTAGAAACTGACGTAGGCGACTTTTTTTTTCCCTGACCTGTTTCCCTGATTGGATGATAATAATTAACACTTGCTTGTTCTGCGACTTCTTTGACCTGGCCCCGGTTTCTGGAAAGAGGTAGAATTAGGTCACAGTATCGATACGTGACACTGAGTACGTTCTTTCAGTTGGTTTCATGTCCATCCTGCCATCTTTGATTCTTGGTGTATAGAGATAGTGGTATCCAAAACTTAGCCAGGAAGTCGGCATTCCAAAGGCAACATCCGTTAGGAAATGTAAGCGTAATGAATATCTTTTTTTTTTTAACAAGGAGAAACAGCTTTTAATTAAATATATTTAGCCAAAATCTATAAATGAAAACAATGTAGTTTCAAGCGGATGTACAGGCCTGAGTTTCACTTGACTCTTGCAGTTCACTCTACATCCAGCCCATGCCCACAGTAGCATACAAGAAGGAGAATGGCCAGAAGGAACATATTGTCTGTATTTCTCTAAACTATCAGACAGTGCACCTTACAAGATTTTGGTTTGCTCCATTCATTAACTAGTTTCTCCTTCACCAACCCAAACCACTTCATAGTGCTCTTTTCTTACAGTCCATGTTTCATTGGGGAGGTGGAACTTTTTTGTTTAAAACCTGTAGACCTATCTGAAAGTATGATGTTACACTACATTGACTACTAGTATGTCTAAGTATTCTGATGTAGATATTTAAAGTTCATGAAACTGTAGATGTGATTCAAACCACTTAATACTTAAGATCAATTCATCCTTTGGACACAGGGATAATCAACAACTGATTGAATCAGCAGAACTAAGATATAAGTGACGACTATCTTTATTAAGAAAGGATAACCAGTGTTTAGTAACGAAAAAGGCTGCGTACCATGACGCTAAATACGTAAAATTGTGCTTTCTAGAAGAGGTAGAGGAGATCTCCCATTAAAGGAAGAACGTAGTTGAAGCTCTCATCTTATCTCACATGAGAACACCAAATCTATACTATAAAGTAAAATGGTTGGCGTATGTATGTATGTGACAACTAGACATCAAAACCGCTTAACCAATCTTGATCAAACTTGGCAGAAATGTTCTTTGGGTAGGCCTATACTAACTTAGACCGTAGTGTATGTATTGTAGCCCTAAAACAAACCTAAGACCCTAAAAAAATAAAAATAAAGTTGACCGACTGTATTAAAGCTATAGTATTTATGGATCTAGGCCATGTTTACAATGTTGACATGAGAAATGATCGAAAGGATTTAGATCTAGATCTAATTTTAAGAAATACACTTTGCGCAGATATTTTTTTTTACTTTGACACATGAAAATACAAAAGAAGGTCCATTGATTTCATTATATAATAAAATTAACCTACAAATTTGTGTTTCAAAACCATTTTTTACATTAATTAGTTCCTTATATTTGTGACTACAGATTTCCTGACGAACATTCTTTCATTTGACAATACCGTAATGTTTCTTTCCATCCCTAGATCTAAAACTCTAATTCATCTCTAGGATGATAAAACTTCTCTTCGCACAGATAGTTGTATACTTTAACACATGAACATACTATTTATAGTCCATTCATTTCATATTTTGATCAAATTAACATTCAAATTTGGTTTTCTAAAGCATTTTTAAGAGACTACATTCGTTTACGAAAGCTGCGAAACCGAGTTGAGATAGGCCTAGATCATAGACATATATATATATAGACTGGACGATAAAGAACAAATTATTATCGGAAATATTTGGGAAAAGATAAGTGTGTAGATCCACATCACAAACCTATATATATTTGCCTATGTCTATGATTATGAAACAAAGACAAAATATTGGGAATATGGCAGTTTTGCACTTTTCAAAACTAAAGATCAAAGGTATATATTGGCTGAAATGTTAGCCCTAGAATTTATAGCTCAATCGCCGCCATTTTTTTTTCACATAGATATAGTACATAAAAGATATTGACTCCCCCCAAATAAAAATAACTTCCTACTTCCAGTCTATATTTATTTATGTCTATGGCCTAGATCTATATTCATTCATGAATCGCGTACTAAAAATTATTTCGTTTAATTGTTTACTTTATAATCCCATTCATTTAACAAAGCTATCGCTCTTTTCGTTTTTAAAAGATATGAATGTATCGGCTTTGGGTAAACCCATTTTCGTAGCAAAAGAGAAAAAACTTGAAAGGATCATTAGCTAAGTTTAACATACATCTAAATCCAATCCACTACATTAGTAAACACAAACTTAGACCCGCAGGCCGCGGGTAATGCCAGGCTAGTTATAAATAAAGGACAAGTTAATTTTGCACATAATGTTTGCGGATATAATCTTCTTCATAGACAAATTGCAACATTCAGCGGAGATTGAGGATCAGAAGCCAGATGTCTTTCTCCAACACTAGAAGAATTTATGTTCTACGGTTCTGACCGGTAGTTTCAATAAAGATTTGTGGGATTTTTTATTACTTGAAAATGTTTTTTTTCGACACCAGATATCCAATGCATGACGAATTTTTGAGAAAAATGCAAATAATTCTATGCTGTGTTATCAATACAAACATACCAAATCTCCAAAAAAGCAAGCGCTATGATTTAAATATGAGTGTAAAAGTTACAAGTATTTTTGTGTGGAAATGAATAAACGTGTTCGGACGCATCTCGTCATATATATATATTACATTACATGACAAACTTTGTTTACAGATTGTGATATCTGCACACAAATCAAATCACACCTCACCCCGAGGGTTAGTGTCGGCGTGGAGAGGGGCGGTACATGAAATCGCCCCTGACCCCACCTTACAGAATCGGCCAACATACTCGAGGGGGGCACGAATTAATTTTTAAAAATATTTTAAAATATCACTAATTTTGCTTAAAATTTAATTTCTGCACAAACCTTCTCCCCCCCCCCCACACACACACACACATGCACCGGATGGGTAATGGTCGGGGGGGGGGGGAAGCGCAATCGTCCACCATCAACCTTACAAGTTTGGGGGGGGGGGGAGGACATAATATAAAATCTGGTTAATATATAAATAGCATATATTCTTAAAAGTTAATAATTTTGTACACAAATTGGCACACTTCAGTGACATAAGCTTCTAGAATCTAGATGAAGTCAGACTACAGAGATTCGGAATCAGATTCAACACCAAGCACAAACGTTGTCACTGACACTGAACTGTATCGTCATAGCCATCGGTTTATCAGGTACTTTTAAACAGTGCAAGTCAAATTACACCGTAAGCTGGCCAAACAATACAAACACACCGGTAGCACTTTCGCCACACGCACGTCTAGTTTGTATAAACAATACAAACACGCCGGTAGCACTTTCGCCCCGCGCACGTCCAGTTTGTATAAACATTACAAACACGCCGGTAGCACTTTCCCCCCGCGCACGTCTAGTTTGTATAAACAATACAAACACACCGGTAGCACTTTCCCCCCGCGCACGTCTAGTTTGTATAAACAATACAAACACACCGGTAGCACTTTCGCCCCGCGCACGTCTAGTTTGTATAAACAATACAAACACACCGGTAGCACTTTCGCCACACGCACGTCTAGTTTGTATAAACAATACAAACACGCCGGTAGCACTTTCGCCCCGCGCACGTCTAGATTGTATGTCAGGATTGTGATTGTTCATAGTGTGTACTCTTTACTTCTGATATTCATGTTGAAAATATTGAAACCTGCTTTTTTTTTTTTTAGCTATATTGTATACTAAACAAATGACCTGTGAGTGGACTTTTCGGGGGGGGGGGGGCAGCAGAGGCGGGCAATCTTGTTTTATTATTATTATTATTATTATTTACACAGGTGTGACTACTTTTTTTTTAACTTAATAGGTCTACACTTACAATAATTTTCTACCCGGCCGTTTCATGGACGACCCCTTTTTACGAGTCCACGCAGATGTGCCAGCGTTTCTTTTTAATGTCTTGAATCTAAGAGCTATTTTATTTTTCCTAAGCCGCCTGCCACTGAAGCAGGAATTCTGTTTCCCCTCAAACGTCCGCAATGAACTCTCAGCGCCTTCAAGACGTAGCTACTATTTCATCAAGTCTGCTTAAGTTGTGTATTCTTCAGGTCGATTGGGAATCGCAGCGTTTTTTTCAAAAAGAGTGAGGCGACCTTTAGCTGGATGCAACTTTGCGGCAAAGGGAAACCTTGTAGATCTTGTAAGACCAGATTATGCAAAAAAAAATATTTTATCGTTTGTGACTATAAAGGTTCCCCTTTTCAGATCATGCAGTCTATATGGCAGATGATGTGAAGGTCATCTGTTTTATGGCCTACGGTTAACGAGGGTGTCGTGTGGCCAGTACAACGACCAACCGCCTTTTCTTGTCCCTAACTAATATCAGGTACCCCATTAGCGATGGGTGGACTCAAAGGCGCCTTAAAGATTCCGAAATTTATTATCCCAGTTTTCACCAGGATTTGAACCGGGACTTATCGGTTCGAAAGCAGGCGCTTTCGCTTTACCACTCTCCCACCGCGACTTCGTTGTGACAAGAGGGATGAGGTTAAGGTTAAAGTTCATGTTTGATTATTATTCATGCAAGTGAGACATTATCACTAATGTTTTAAAAAAAAGGAAAGGTACCGATGATGAAAAGCTCATTTGTTTCGATGGCCGACGGTTAAAGGGGGTTTCATGTGGTCAGCACAATGACCAACCGACTTTACTACCCCAACGTATTTCATGTATGAATATTAGAGTTGTCTGGATTCAGGCAGATGTTGTTACGGTCATCTGTTCATTGGCTTGTTTGTTTTGTTTTGTTTGTTTTACATGTTTCGGATGTTCCTTCAGAGTTGAAGATAATTACTTCCTAGTCCAAACCTCCCGCAGGACGACGGGGAATGGGAACATCGATAAATCTGAACGACAGTCCAGCGTGCAAACCGCACGACAAGGCAGCCATCGGTTATAAACCAGGGTGTCGTGTGGTCAGCATAACGACCAACCGCCTTTACGTTCTTCAACTAAAGTTCGGTACCCATTACAGTTGGGTGGACTCAGGGGCGCCCTTAAAAATCGTGAAATGCAAAATCCCAGTCTTCACCGCACCCACGACCCTAGTTTCGGAAGCCAACCGCTGAACCACTCAGCTACCGAGCTTCAAGTGGGTCCTTAAAAACCTGAAGTGCCAAATCCCAGTCTTCACGGGGATTCGGCTTTACTCCTCAACCATCAGGCTCCCTTATTTCTACATGTTTAATTTAATTATTCCATTAATTGACCTACTTCCATACAAAGACCATACAAAAGCCTATATTGTTTTCGCGCAAGACGTCTGCAACTAGATCGATTCAAAACGTTCTGCAAGGAAAAAAAAAAGATTCTTACGTCAGAACGGTCCAACTTGACCCGATTGACGTCACATCGTTCTTCTAACGTCTTTTTCGATCCCTCAACGCGATGTCTGGTTGACCACAAGGGTGACCTTTCAACGATGGAGCTCATTTGAAACCTACATGTGATGACAGCATCTAAGGTCTCTCACACTTCAGCATCTATGTGTCCCACCCTTTCTAAAATGAAGGTACTTTTAAATCGTAGGAGAAATAGCAATTAGTAGACGCCTGGCAGTTTATCTTCGTATCAAATCTCCTTTATTTTCGCTACTTAAGTTAAGCCTATTTGTTTTCAGATAAGTTTGATGTTCAAGAGTAAAAGTCTAATGCACAGACCTATATATATATATATATTGTTATGTATTAATCACAGATCTATATATTCACGCAAATTCAAGGAATAAAGCCATTTCCTGTTAGTTTCCATTAAGATTATGGTTGGAAAATCCCAGATCGAAATAATTGACGTCTATTGATTTTAGTCTTCTTATGTACATTTAAATAGATTGATTACCTAGATCTGTCTAGATTATGTATCTAAAAATTGCCAAATAATAATTATGAGACGAGAGTGCTCTTTTTTCGATGTTCAATTACTAGATCTAGATCTATATTACATAGGTTAGGGTTGAAAAAAAAAACTTACATTATTTTAACTACTTTTCAAAACAACGCCTTGTTTCAACTTTGAAAAAAAAAAATCACGACATTTTTTTGTAGTGTTAAAATATCTCCATGTCCAGTCTAGATATAATATATATAGGTCTGTGGTCTAATGCCTCCTTCGTATTGAAATTATTTTTATGCTACAGATGGAAGACATTTCAAAATTTAAATCTGCACTGATACAAAATCACAAATACTTTCATATCCCTTTACTTAGAAACACTTCCTTTACTTTGTTTACCAGATACACACACAAAAAAAAAAATGAAGTTTTTTTCTCACATGGATGAAAATCTCCTATCGGAAATGTAATTACATTTGTTTACTTTTTATTTTAATAATCTAATCAGTTTATTCCTGATATTTAAAAAAAAACTTATTTAGTTAGATATGCAAAACTGTCAAAGTTATCATTTAACTTGAACTTTATGCTTAAGAAACCAAAGAACTATGCTTCGTGAATAGGTAGGGAGATAAGTTTTGAAATTAAAAATAGGGATCACCGCTAATGTAAGATTCAATAAAAATTTACTTTTACACCCAGTCATGACAGACATCACAATCTTATCATTAAATATACGTAGTCTTAGAAACAAGCAAAAATACATTGTACACCTATCCAGAAAATACAGGCCAGACTTCATTTTCATTCAAGAAACAAATATAGACACACATTATAAATCACGCAAATACACATCCGACATAGGGCTGAAAGAGGGCTGGTTTAGCCTAGGTAACGAGTGTAGAGGGGTAGCTATTTTTCTAGTCTCAGATAGGTTTAAAGTAGTGCATGCATTTAATGACACCAGGGGAAGAATAGTAATCATTAGAGTAGAATCAGGAAATCAAACATTTACACTTGCAAACATCTACGCACCAGCAAAGAGCGCGGAAAAACAGGATTTTTATGAAAATATAATCGATATACTAAACAATAATTATAGAGAGGATACGCTTATCATAGGGGGGGATTTCAATTACATAACTTCTGCATTAGATAAACAGACTACTTTGGCAGTGGGTCCTCCCTCTCGTAAAACCTTTCCGAATCTTAATTTCTTAGAGGAGATAGAGAGGAATTTTAATTTAGTTGATGCTTACAGGACACTAGAACCTATGGGTCGTGACACCACCATGGTGCATAGGTCATACCCCGTCTCGACGCGCTTAGATAGAGTGTATGCTCCTAATCATTTCTATATAAGTCGGGTGTCACATCTGGAAGAAACACTAGAATACACAGACCACAAAGCGGTGTTAGTTACTTTGGACATAAAAAACAAAGAAATTAAAAGAAAGTCATCCCACTGGAAATTTAACAATTCTCTGTTGGAAATTCCCCTTTTCGTGGAGTTAGTTTCTACTAATCTAAATTCTTACTTACAAGATATACAAGATCCACATTTCGATTTAACACAGACATGGCCTCTCCTAAAAAGTTCTATCAAGCAGCAAAGCCAGTTAATATCTACATTAGCTCAGGGACGTAGGAGGCAAGAATATGAACAACTCAAATACACATTATTACACACGGATGATGAAATCGTTAAAACAGAAACTCTTTTAAAACTAGAGGAATTAAACAAGTATACTTATAGGGGTGCTGAGATTAGGTGTAAAAATTACTTAAGTAATGAAGGTCCTAGTAAACTATTCCTATCGTTTGAACAGAATGTACAATCAAGTAAAATAATAAGCAACATCATAGATAGTGAGGGGAATAAAGTAGATGATTATGAAGATATTAAGAATATTTTTACAAAACACTTCACTACTATATACAGTGAAGAGCCAGTATATACTGATGCTCAAGATAATTTTCTAAAATTTTGCAACCAGCTGGACAAGACAGATGAAGATCTTTTAGGGAGTGCATTTACGCTAGACGAACTCAGGACTGCCCTGGACTCGACTAAGAACAATAAATCACCCGGTCCAGATGGCTTAACATTTGAACTCTATAAAACCTTCTTCCCCCTGCTTGGTCCTCTCTTACTGCGACTATATAGCGACGCCATTAAACTGGGACATTTTCCTCCAAATTTTAACGAAGCATACATCACACTTTTACCTAAGAAATCTGAAAATAACACTTCACCTAGCGACTATAGGCCCATTTCACTTCTCAACACGGACTATAAACTTCTCACAAAAATGATTTTCCTAAGAATGAAACCACTCATAAACCAACTTATCGGACATGACCAGTACTGTTGTATCCCGGACAGAAACATTGACGGCATGACGCATTTTTTACGGGATTTTATCATGTACAGTAAGGATAAAAACCTCAATGTGTCTCTTTTATCTGTAGATCAAGAAAAAGCCTTTGACCGAGTAAGCCATAGCTTCCTGTTCAAGGTGCTTGAGAAATGTAAAATAAGTTCCCTGTTAATCAGATATATAAAGCTTGTCTATACCAATGCAACAAGTAGATTGATAATTAATCATTCTCTCAGTAGGAGTATCCTCATACAAAGGTCTGTCAGACAGGGCTGTCCCTTATCCCCCTTCTTGTATATCCTTTGCTTGGAACCCTTCTTGGAATCTGTAAGATCTGACCCATCCATTATTGGGATAAATATACCGGGTCGTTCCTTCTCAACCATCAAAGTCAAAGCCTATGCGGATGATACAACCTTTTTTCCATCTTCAGAGCAAGATATTGAGAATATACTAAAGAAGTTTACACTTTTCGGAGAAGCTAGTGGTTCAAAAATAAATATAAATAAATCCTCTGTAATGGGACTAGGGAAATGGAAATTCAAAGAGAATTGCGCTTTCAGAATTGTTGATAAAATCAAGATTTGTGGTATTGTCTATACCTGTAATCCTTTGTTCTATTGTAAAGACCAGTGGGAGAATATTTTTGTCAAAGCCTCAAACTTAATTAAACGTTATCAGCACACAGGTTCTACAATATTTGGTAGAGCTGTATTGATAAATAGTTTGGTCATTCCAAAGATTGTCTATTTAGCTAACATTACAGAGCCACCTCCTAAATTCATAAACAAGCTGAACAAGTTAATTAGAAGCTTTATATTTAAAAACACTATTAGGAGCATTAAGCACACTACACTCATTCAAAACAAAGAGGATGGGGGAATAAACTTGCAAGATGTTAAAACAAAAATACAGTCACTAAGGCTAAAATTTGTAGGTCAAGTAGTTAGAAACCCAACAAACTTTCCCTTGACAATTTACTATTATGGTTTAAGATTAAGTAGTCTTCTTCCAATACACAATGATACTCCTCACTATTTTGGTACAGTCACTCATCCATTTTACAGATCTATTTCAAGAGTTTTACCTGGTAATGAACATTTAATACACAACAAAACCAAAGAATCATACATAACACTTAAAAAGCTGTTACAGGAAAGCCTAGTGAATAGGATTAAGTGGGGGAGAGTTCTTGGGGTGACAGAATTCAAGGACACATTCATAAACCTACACAGTAAACATATCCCACCAAAAGCTAGAGAGATTAGCTATAGACTTATCTTTGGGATGACCCCTATGGTTAGAAGACGGGCAAATGACCGTGAATGTATATTATGCCACCTTGAAAATGCTGATAACGAAAAACACATGTATTTGGAATGTCCATTATTCCTTCAAGTTAGAAGTACTGTAATGGACCTATTGGAAGCAAACTGTGGCAATTATGTAAATGTTAACTTGTCTATTATTTTAAACAAGCTGCCAAAACTAAAAAATAAAATGATACATAACTTTAACTTGATTATTGTTTCCGAATACAGGAATCTTGTTTGGGCTACCTGGCTCAAATGTCTACATAATAATAAGGTGTTTGATCCTAATCACTTGGAATTAACGTTTAGAAAAATAATGGACTTTAGGGTAGAGAATTATCTAGTTTGATTTTCATATACCTGTATAATGCTCATGTAGTTTTTCAGAAATAGGGTGTTGGGGGTCAGGGATATCTGATATTGTGTTGATTGTTCTGGAGTAGAGTATACTTGTATCATTTTTCTGTCTTTAGGGGGTTCATTGGTTAGGTAGTATGTCTTTGATATTAAATAATATTTCTATTACTGTTATTATATTTTTAGGTTAATCACTTTTCAATTGTTTATGATTTAATACTTGTGAATTATGGTAACTTACAAATAAAAACATATTTAAAAAAAAAAAAAAAAAAAAAAAAAAAAAAAAGCCCACAAAAGAGGCAAGATGGCCCATAAAAGAGGCATATAAAGCCCAAAAAAGAGGCAAAGAAAAGAGGCATAAAGCCCAAGGATTCCTATGATGATAAAGCTAAAACTGAATAGCGTAAATTCTGAGGTTTCCTTTAAAAAAAAAAAAAAAAAAAAAAAAAAAAAAATTTGTCTTACAATTTGTGCATTACACCAAGCAAAACATTATAACTAAAAAAAAAATAACAAAATGTACATTCACACTAGAATCACTCATAATTTACATGTGACAAAGTTTATATCAGATATATTTAATGATTTGATTGCCAGGGGAACAAAAGAGTGTTTGTGTCTGTTTGTCTGCTATCGGTGTCTTGTGATGGTAAAATCACAAAATCCTGACCCAAATGGTGATTTTTTTATTTCTAGAATCCTATTAGCTTTTTTATGGATGTTTGTCTCAAATGTTGTTTTTTTTTGCAATGATTTTACCAGCAGCATTTAGGATTCTGCTAAGTTTATTTTTATTTTTAAAGTTCAGATTGCCATACTGGGCAGTGATATTAAAACTTACAATATTGCCGTTGTGAGCGTGATAAAACATAGCCAAGGCCTTTTCGCAAACATTAAACGAGGACAGTTTTCTCAGTAATCGTAATCTTTGCTGCCCTATTTTGCTGATATAAACTGTATTTGCAGTACAATTTAGTTTATTGTCTAGTATAGTACCAAGGTATTTAAAAGTTTGCACTATTTCAAAGTCTCTCCAGCTACAGAAACACTATCATTTTCCTTCTTTTCCCTAAGAAAATCGATTATCATTTCTTTTTTTTTTTTACATTTAATAATAAAAAATTATCTTTAAAGTAAAAAAAAAAAAAAAAAAAAAAAAGATTCAATAAAAATACTTGTGTGAGTGTGTGTGTATATATATATTTATACAATATACGTTTAAAAAAAAGATAAGATAAAGAAGTGGTTTAATGGAGCCAAAAGTACAAGGGGAGAAACCCTAAGCCACGGAGACAAAGGGGAAAAAATGTGACTACGATGTTAAAATGTTGAAATATCATTGAATGCACTACGTTCACTATTTGATTGCTCTATTCAATTATCTATTGTTAACATATTCACTGTATATATTCTAAGTACTTAACATTTTAAAAAATATTCACTTTGTGCTATTCTATTTCTAAAAAAAAAGTCGTACGATGAATAACCTGTACAATGCAACGTATAACGATAAAATGCTATGACAACCTTTATGTCATTATTTCCATTTCCACTCTAGATTACACAGAGGCCAATAGTCACAAAAAAAAAAGAAAAAAAAAAAGGGGCATAGCGGCGCATAGCCCCCAAAAAAGAGGAGAAAAAAAAAGGGGCAAAAGCCCAAGGATTCCTAGGATGTAAATAGCTGGACAACGGACGTCAAAAGCTTAAGAAAAAACTGAGGTGTCCTAAAAAAAAAAGTAGTTAACCGCAAGGATCTTACGAAAGTGCAGTAAGTCGTCATTACATGAGATCTGACACATTTGTACAAATACTCCTTCTTCCCTAGTGCTATTAGAGCATGGAATGGGTTGCCTGAGCTAGCCAGGAAAACCAGTGACTTGGCAGAATTTAGGTCATTGGTTTTGGTTAATATGCATGACTAAATTCATAACGCGTAAAACGTTATCATCTTTTTTGAAGTAACGTCTGTATTATTATAAGATTAAATAAGATAAGAAAACTGGTCGAGCTTACTATGTTTGCAGCTTGCAAAAAGCTAAAATGGAGCGATTACTTATTGACTTCTTAAGACGTACGCATTTAACTTGTCAGAGAGAGAGAGGGGGGAGAGGGATAGGGAGAGAGAGAGAGGGAGAGAGAGGGGGGAGAGAGGGAGAGAGAGAGGGGGGAGAGATAGAGAGGGAGAGAGAGAGGGTGAGAGAGGGAGAGGGAAGAGAGAGAGAGGGAGAGAGAGATGGAGAGAGAGAGGGAGGGAGAGAGAGAGGGAGGTCGAGAGAGGAAGAGAGAGCGAGGGGGGGGGAGAGATAGAGAGGGAGAGAGAGAGGGTGAGAGAGGGAGAGGGAAGAGAGAGAGAGGGAGAGAGAGATGAAGAGAGAGAGGGAGGGAGAGAGAGAGGGAGGGAGAGAAAGAGGGAGGGAGAGAGAGGAAGAGAGAGAGAGGGGGGAGAGAGATAGAGAGGGAGAGAGAGAGAAAGGGATAGGGGAGAGAGAGAGAGAGAGGGAGAGAGAGAGAAATATTTAGTCTTAAAATGCTCCTGATGTAAAACATATGCTTATAATAAAACATCGTATCTTACATAAGTCAACCTCTAAGCCTCGTTTTGAACATTAACGCGGGAACTTCTAAGCAGACGTCAACTTTCTTACCATTTTTTTTTTCAAGATTAACCGCCATTAGCTTTTCAAGTTAAAGCACTAATACAGCTAATTATCATTAACGCAACACTTTTTTTTTTAAAGAAAAGGGTAAAGAAAAAAAAAAGCTTAAAAAGAAATCAGGTTTTACGCGTTAGCCAAGTGGAACCGGAAGTTGTTAACACACGGCGTTAGAGTTAATGCTCAGTGAGACGTCCATTTTTGTTTTGTGCATTGGGGTCAAGGTTGACTGAAAAAAACATGGAGGCCTATGGCTTATTCGAAAAGGCACAGAACGTAAAATAATTTAGGAAAGTTTAGCGATATTTAAACGCTACTTGGTGTTTGGAGAGCAAAGGCGTACCCAGCACCCCCTTTTTACTTCTAAAATTGGGGGGGGGGGGGGGGAAATGATGCTAAAAAAGGCCTGAATCGCAATACTTTTGAAGTAATGCTCTTGATAATCCGTTTCTCAGCGCTGATAATATTTATTTCTGCCTTTTAGATGCATTTTAACAAAGCTTATATTAGCTCTACCTGT
The DNA here is from genome assembly GCF_947242115.1 of Biomphalaria glabrata. NCBI lineage: Eukaryota > Metazoa > Mollusca > Gastropoda > Planorbidae > Biomphalaria > Biomphalaria glabrata. Next base: position 28,346,870 of record NC_074725.1, on the reverse strand, counting down.
CGGACATGATTCTTTTACTATTTTTTTCCCCATTTTCCGTTATCGGATCAAGTTGAAACTTTACACAATTATTCATTGTCGACGACAACACATAAAACAATAAAAATAAAGCCAATTCGTTAATAATAAGTGGTAATTAATTAAAAAAAAAAATAAAACAAGAGAAATAAATCATGCAATATTGAGAGAGATAGAAGTAATTTAATTGTTCTTTACTTTATATAGTCTTTGTTGTTGTTGTTTTTTGGTAAGTTTTTTATTACGCTTATTATTATTTGCCAACTATTTATTTTGAAACCGTAAACCATATCCTTTTTTTAATGCCCCTCCCATATCCACCTTAGGCAGACCCTACTTCCACTCCAGCCCAACAAAACCAACACCCTGTACGGCAGTGCTGAACAACTGAAGAGAACAGCACACGTTTTTTCCTTGGCATAGTTTGCAAAAGAGCTGACAGCTCAGCAGCAATAAAGCTGGCTAGAAGAAGAAGAAGAGGGAAACACAAATTGAGCCTAATATATAAGCCAGTGTTTCCCCAAGTTTCCTTAACGAATCACTTTGCACATTCTGAGTATTTAGTGGAACACTTTGCTTATTTTTTTTTTACAGAGATTAATTCACGTGGTGGCCTACTAATTAATTATTCCAGTAGTTCGTGGAACACCTAGTCAGGCCTCTCGCAACACTAGTGCTCACAGTTTGGAAAACACTGCTATAGGCTATAAATTATTATTTATTCCCATTATAATCCCACCATAATAAGCCATCGTTTCCATAGCATTGCGCCTACTTTCATACAACTTTCCTTCCTGTAACAAACTCACCTTCTAACAAGTCCACCTTCTAGCAAGTCCACCTTCTAACAAGTCCACCTTCTAACAAGTCCACCTTCTAACAAGCCCACCTTCTAACAAGTCCACCTTCTAACAAGCCCACCTTCTAACAAGTCCACCTTCTAGCAAGCCCACCTTCTAGCAAGTCCACCTTCTAACAAGCCCACCTTCTAGCAAGTCCACCTTCTAACAAGTCCACCTTCTAACAAGTCCACCTTCTAACAAGTCCACCTTCTAACAAGTCCACCTTCTAACAAGTCCACCTTCTAACAAGTCCACCTTCTAACAAGTCCACCTTCTAACAAGTCCACCTTCTAACAAGTCCACCTTCTAACAAGTCCACCTTCTAACAAGTCCACCTTCTAACAAGTCCACCTTCTAACAAGTCCACCTTCTAATAAGTCCACCTTCTAACAAGTCTACCTTCTAACAAGCCCACCTTCTAACAAGCCCACCTTCTAACAAACTCACCTTCTAACAAGTCCACCTTCTAACAAGTCCACCTTCTAACAAGTCCACCTTCTAACAAACTCACCTTCTAACAAGCCCACCTTCTAACAAGCCCACCTTCTAACAAGTCCACCTTCTAACAAGTCCACCTTCTAACAAACTCACCTTCTAACAAGTCCACCTTCTAACAAGTCCACCTTCTAACAAGTCCACCTTCTAACAAACTCACCTTCTAACAAACTCACCTTCTAACAAACTCACCTTCTAACAAGTCCACCTTCTAACAAACTCACCTTCTAACAAGTCCACCTTCTAACAAGCCCACCTTCTAACAAGTCCACCTTCTAACAAGCCCACCTTCTAACAAGTCCACCTTCTAACAAGTCCACCTTCTAACAAGTCCACCTTCTAACAAACTCACCTTCTAACAAACTCACCTTCTAACAAGCCCACCTTCTAACAAGTCCACCTTCTAACAAGTCCACCTTCTAACAAGTCCACCTTCTAACAAACTCACCTTCTAACAAACTCACCTTCTAACAAGCCCACCTTCTAACAAGTCCACCTTCTAACAAACTCACCTTCTAACAAGTCCACCTTCTAACAAGCTCACCTTCTAACAAGTCCACCTTCTAACAAGCCCACCTTCTAACAAGCCCACCTTCTAACAAGTCCACCTTCTAACAAGTCCACCTTCTAACAAGTCCACCTTCTAGCAAGTCCACCTTCTAACAAGTCCACCTTCTAACAAGTCCACCTTCTAACAAGTCCACCTTCTAACAAGCCCACCTTCTAACAAGTCCACCTTCTAACAAGTCCACCTTCTAACAAGTCCACCTTCTAACAAGCCCACCTTCTAACAAGCCCACCTTCTAACAAGTCCACCTTCTAACAAGTCCACCTTCTAACAAGTCCACCTTCTAACAAGCCCACCTTCTAGCAAGTCCACCTTCTAACAAGTCCACCTTCTAACAAGTCCACCTTCTAACAAGTCCACCTTCTAACAAGCTCACCTTCTAACAAGTCCACCTTCTAACAAGTCCACCTTCTAACAAGTCCACCTTCTAACAAGCCCACCTTCTAACAAGTCCACCTTCTAACAAGCTCACCTTCTAACAAGTCCACCTTCTAACAAGCCCACCTTCTAACAAGTCCACCTTCTAACAAGTCCACCTTCTAACAAGTCCACCTTCTAACAAGTCCACCTTCTAACAAGTCCACCTTCTAACAAGTCCACCTTCTAACAAGTCCACCTTCTAACAAGTCCACCTTCTAACAAGTCCACCTTCTAACAAGTCCACCTTCTAACAAGTCCACCTTCTAACAAGTCCACCTTCTAACAAGTCCACCTTCTAACAAGTCTACCTTCTAACAAGCCCACCTTCTAACAAGCCCACCTTCTAACAAACTCACCTTCTAACAAGTCCACCTTCTAACAAGTCCACCTTCTAACAAGTCCACCTTCTAACAAACTCACCTTCTAACAAGCCCACCTTCTAACAAGTCCACCTTCTAACAAGTCCACCTTCTAACAAACTCACCTTCTAACAAGTCCACCTTCTAACAAGTCCACCTTCTAACAAACTCACCTTCTAACAAACTCACCTTCTAACAAACTCACCTTCTAACAAGTCCACCTTCTAACAAACTCACCTTCTAACAAGTCCACCTTCTAACAAGCCCACCTTCTAACAAGTCCACCTTCTAACAAGCCCACCTTCTAACAAGTCCACCTTCTAACAAGTCCACCTTCTAACAAACTCACCTTCTAACAAACTCACCTTCTAACAAGCCCACCTTCTAACAAGTCCACCTTCTAACAAGTCCACCTTCTAACAAGTCCACCTTCTAACAAACTCACCTTCTAACAAACTCACCTTCTAACAAGCCCACCTTCTAACAAGTCCACCTTCTAACAAACTCACCTTCTAACAAGTCCACCTTCTAACAAGTCCACCTTCTAACAAGTCCACCTTCTAGCAAGTCCACCTTCTAACAAGTCCACCTTCTAACAAGTCCACCTTCTAACAAGTCCACCTTCTAACAAGCCCACCTTCTAACAAGTCCACCTTCTAACAAGTCCACCTTCTAACAAGCCCACCTTCTAACAAGCCCACCTTCTAACAAGTCCACCTTCTAACAAGTCCACCTTCTAACAAGTCCACCTTCTAACAAGCCCACCTTCTAGCAAGTCCACCTTCTAACAAGTCCACCTTCTAACAAGTCCACCTTCTAACAAGTCCACCTTCTAACAAGCTCACCTTCTAACAAGTCCACCTTCTAACAAGTCCACCTTCTAACAAGTCCACCTTCTAACAAGCCCACCTTCTAACAAGTCCACCTTCTAACAAGCTCACCTTCTAACAAGTCCACCTTCTAACAAGCCCACCTTCTAACAAGTCCACCTTCTAACAAGTCCACCTTCTAACAAGTCCACCTTCTAACAAACTCACCTTCTAACAAACTCACCTTCTAACAAGCCCACCTTCTAACAAGTCCACCTTCTAACAAACTCACCTTCTAACAAGTCCACCTTCTAACAAGCTCACCTTCTAACAAGTCCACCTTCTAACAAGCCCACCTTCTAACAAGCCCACCTTCTAACAAGTCCACCTTCTAACAAGTCCACCTTCTAACAAGTCCACCTTCTAGCAAGTCCACCTTCTAACAAGTCCACCTTCTAACAAGTCCACCTTCTAACAAGTCCACCTTCTAACAAGCCCACCTTCTAACAAGTCCACCTTCTAACAAGTCCACCTTCTAACAAGTCCACCTTCTAACAAGCCCACCTTCTAACAAGCCCACCTTCTAACAAGTCCACCTTCTAACAAGTCCACCTTCTAACAAGTCCACCTTCTAACAAGCCCACCTTCTAGCAAGTCCACCTTCTAACAAGTCCACCTTCTAGCAAGTCCACCTTCTAACAAGTCCACCTTCTAACAAGTCCACCTTCTAACAAGCCCACCTTCTAACAAGTCCACCTTCTAACAAACTCACCTTCTAACAAACTCACCTTCTAACAAGCCCACCTTCTAACAAGCCCACCTTCTAACAAACTCACCTTCTAACAAGCCCACCTTCTAACAAGTCCACCTTCTAACAAGTCCACCTTCTAACAAGTCCACCTTCTAACAAACTCACCTTCTAACAAGCCCACCTTCTAACAAGTCCACCTTCTAACAAACTCACCTTCTAACAAGTCCACCTTCTAACAAGCCCACCTTCTAACAAGTCCACCTTCTAACAAGTCCACCTTCTAGCAAGTCCACCTTCTAACAAGTCCACCTTCTAACAAGTCCACCTTCTAACAAGTCCACCTTCTAACAAGTCCACCTTCTAACAAGCCTACCTTCTAACAAGTCCACCTTCTAACAAGCCCACCTTCTAACAAGTCCACCTTCTAACAAGCCCACCTTCTAGCAAGTCCACCTTCTAGCAAGCCCACCTTCTAGCAAGTCCACCTTCTAACAAGCCCACCTTCTAACAAGTCCACCTTCTAACAAGTCCACCTTCTAACAAGTCCACCTTCTAACAAGTCCACCTTCTAACAAGTCCACCTTCTAACAAGCCCACCTTCTAGCAAGCCCACCTTCTAACAAGCCCACCTTCTAGCAAGCTCACCTCTCAATCAATCTCTTTTTCCTGGTACTGTTCCCTAAAGGAAGGTCTTTGTGAGCACTGAGGACCTTATGATATGGCCGTAGTACCTATTGGTACCTAGAACTTAACGATCAAGGAGCTAATTTCTGACCTAAGACGTAGGTTGCTTTACTAAGATATTTGTAATTCAAACAATCTATATTTACATATATTAATATGTCTTCATAAATATTGACTTTAAAAGATGTGCATAGTTCTTAGACACACACAAAAAAAAGAAATTCTAATAATTTTTTTTAGAAAGAAAGAAATATAAAAAAATACACTGGGGGAAAAAAGTAAAGGCGGTTGGTCTATAGAGCAGATAATGCAAAGGTCATCTATTTCTGTGGCCCAGCGTCTTCGAGGGTGTCATGTGGCCAGCACAACGACAAACTAATTAGAGCTTGGTGGACTCTGAGGCCCCCTAAAGATCCCGAAATTAAAAATTCCAGTTTTCCCCAGGATTCGAACCCGGGACTCTCCGGTTCGAAATCTAAGCACTTTACCACTCAGCCATCGCTCTCTGTTTCTCCAAAACCTAAGTACTCACCTTAAAAATATAAGTATATCCATTGTCCCAGTGCAGGGCGCTGTCTATCGGACCTTCCACGCCTTTCCAGTCCTGGGCAATGTCCCTCGGATAGCCATCGGCTATTCCGTAACTGCTTAAGCGATAATATTGTTTACCTATTAGACAAACCAACAGAAAACAAAAAATGAAAACATAATGTAATCAAGTTTTGTAAATAAAACACTTGGGATATTTTGTTACAAAAATATAGGCACCCTATCAAACCTTGCGAATTGGGAGCAGATTATGTAAAGGTCATCTGTTTCTATGACCGACAGATAACGAGAGGGTCATGTGGTCAGCACAAAGATCAACCGCTTTTACTTTCCCAATGTATGTCTGGTACCAAGTAGAGTCTTAGGGGAAACCTAAAAATGACGAAGTCTTAATTCCCAGTTTTCACCGCGATTCGAACTCGAGGCTTCCCGGTTCGGAAGCTTAGCGCTTTACCACTCAGCCACCTCACCCCGGTGAGGTCCATATTATCAAAATTATATTACGGTTCAACTTTCCAGGTTATATTGAAATAACCATTTGAGGCTTACGAAGATGCACCATAAAACTTGCCCCAGAAGAACCATTTGAGGCTAAGGGAGATGTACCATTAAACTTGCCCTACTCTATGTGAGGAATCGAGAGAAGCCCCAATCTGTCTGAAGCATGAGGTGAGCGCTCAACAAGTACGGATACCAACGGGCGTATAAGCTACCCTTTTAGATTATGCGATATATGGGAGCAGATGATGTAAAGGTTTCTATGTTGTAGGTTTCTATGGCCGACGGTTACATAGTCTTCACCGGGACTCGAGATTGAGCCTCCCTCGGCTCGATAGTCAAGCCTTTGACCACTCGGCCACAACTCCCCATTAACGGTCAACCAACCTTTAAAAAGCAAAATATAAAAATACTTAAAAACAAATTTTAAAAAGTGAGTTCGTCTAATGGGAAGAACTCCGCATTTAAAAAGATATAATTTAGAACTTATTGCCCTTTTTCGAAATCAAAATAGGTAATTTCCCATGATTAATTGAATAACTATGTTTAGTTAGGTAAAATAAATTTGTGGAAAGTTTCAACTTCATCCGAGAATGGGTGTGTGTAGAGATAACATACTAACCGCGACAGAGTGAGCTAAAATAATCTTTGTGAAAAGGAAGATTTATTTAAGGTGTTTTATCCTTTATCTTCTGTTTTTATAATTTATTTCAAATTTGTTTTCATTTGTTTTTTCTTTTGATACATAAAACCAATTGTGGAAACACATAAACAACTGTTACAAGAAGAACGCAAAAAAATCACATAAGAACAGGCCATTGTTATCTTAAAGAACCTGATCTAGACAGCGGATGTAGAAATACCAGACTACCAGAAACATGGATCAACAAAGTTAAGTGACATACCAGATGTTAGAAAATAAATGTGTCTCTCTGAGTAGATCCTTGAGCGGGAACTTTTTTTTTATTGTTTTTTTTTTTTTCGCTTGTAAGTGAGTGACATAAAAATAATTGATGCCAAAAACTTAAGAGATTTGTTTTTTTTTATAAGTCCAGGTTAAGTATTGAGTCTAAGGTCTATGCTTTTATTGCATGTGGTCTGTGTTTTTATTGCACATGATCTATGTTTTTATTGCATGTGGTCTATGTTTTTATTGCACATGATCTATGTTTTTATTGCATGTGGTCTATGTTTTTATTGCAAGTGGTCTATGTTTAATTGCACATGGTCTATGTTTTTATTGCACATGGTCTATGTTTTTATTGCACATGATCTATGTTTTTATTGCATGTGGTCTATGTTTTTATTGCAAGTGGTCTATGTTTTTATTGCATGTGGTCTATGTTTTTATTGCAAGTGGTCTATGTTTAATTGCACATGGTCTATGTTTTTATTGCACATGGTCTATGTTTTTATTGCACATGATCTATGTTTTTATTGCACATGATCTATGTTTTTATTGCAAGTGGTCTATGTTTTTATTGCATGTGGTCTATGTTTTTATTGCAAGTGGTCTATGTTTAATTGCACATGGTCTATGTTTTAATTGCACATGGTCTATGTTTTTATTGCACGTGGTCTATGTTTTTATTGCATGTGGTCTATGTTTTTATTGCAAGTGGTCTATGTTTAATTGCACATGGTCTATGTTTTTATTGCACATGGTCTATGTTTTTATTGCACGTGGTCTATGTTTTTATTGCATGTGGTCTATGTTTTTATTGCATGTGGTCTATGTTTTTATTGCAAGTGGTCTATGTTTAATTGCACATGGTCTATGTTTTTATTGCATGTGGTCTATGTTTTTATTGCATGTGGTCTATGTTTTTATTACACTTGGTCTATGTTTTTATTGCACGTGGTCTATGTTTTTTTTCCACATGGTCTATGTTTTTATTGCACGTGGCCTATGTTTTTATTGCACGTGGTCTATGTTTTTATTGCACGTGGCCTATGTTTTTATTGCACGTGGCCTATGTTTTTATTGCACGTGGTCTATGTTTTTATTGCACATGGTCTATGTTTTTATTGCACGTGGTCTATGTTTTTATTGCACGTGTGCTATGTTATAAAGCGTGGGAAATAATTTAATTTTGAGTAAAGGCTCGAGTCTTTAATTTTTTTAGGTCCAGAGGCGTAATTAGTAATGTGCGAATGGTGCGGGCCGCATGGGACATCAAGTGGTGAGGGGGCATCACACCTTAACTAAGTATGTATCAAGTTAATAGTCCCCAACACACAAGCATCTATCTAGAACATTCTTCAAAAAATCGACTCTGAAGAGTCTGGACCAACAGTTAGTGTTAATAAACTAAAAGCAGGATAATACACACTTGACTGAACGATCTCGGAGATTAGGCTTGAGCCTTTACAGATGATATTCGAAGACAGCTTGTCGCTCATGGATCTGAAACAATTCAGCATGTGGATAGCCTGACGAGAGTCTATTTAGAGAGGTTTAGAGGCCTCGAGAATCTGGAAAAGAAAAGTAGAGGAAGCCTTCAAAGGTTTGGTACTTCCAACAAATGCAAAACGGCGAGAAAGCTCTTAGAAAGCTCTAAGAAAAAAAAATCTCTGACAAAAAAAAAAAAGCTCTGAAAAAGCTCTTAGAAAGCTCTAAGAAAAAAAAAAAGCTCTTAGAAAGCTCTGACAAAAAAAAAAAAAAGCTCTGACAAAAAAAAAAAGCTCTGACAAAAAAAATCTTTGAGAAAAAAAGCTCTGAGAAAGCTTTAAGAAAGCTCCGAGAAAAACAAAGCTATGAGGAAGCTCTTAGAAAGCTCTGAAAAAAAAGTTTTGAGAAATCTCTTAGAAAGCTCTGAAAAAAAAAGTTTTGAGAAAGCTCTTAGAAAGCTCTGAAAAAAAAAAGTTTTGAGAAAACTCTTAGAAAGCTCTGAGAAAACATGTTCTTCTCAACAAGACGAAGAGCTAAATCTGCATCTAAATCCAAAGATGTGGTGGAGGTTATCACCGAAAATGTAAACACCAAGAGGCCAGAAGAGCTCACGTTCAGTCGCTTGCATGGAGGGAACTTAAAAGTTTGCGAGCAGGGAACAGACAGCAAAGCTCAAGTTGTAATTATAGAAGAGGGGAGACAACTAGAAAGAATCTAAGACATCTTTCGTTTTCTCTCCCTTTGATTTTGAAGGACATAATAAAGACAATTTCTGAGTCTGAAATTATTTTCCAAGTACGATCCACTCTTGAGAAAACATGTGCTTCGAACCAGTCCTAGGTCAGGACCAAGTACATACATGTCAGAACAAATACAAAATAAATTTATTGTAATATTGGGTCTATTACATTTGGAATTTATACCCTGATAAGACCAGGTTTAATAGTATGTTTTGTTATCCTATACTCTTAAGTGAGCAATTCTTGTACGTATGTATGTATATATAATATATATTTATATATATTGTTACCATCCTCCTCTACTATGCAGACTCTCTTCAAACTGCACCACACGACACAACGAACTTAAAGAACCTCACAACTCAGGGCTCCAAAGTATCAGTCAGTTTAATTGCAAATACATTACGAACACTGTACAATTGGCAACAACATTAACACTGTCTTTACAAAAACCTAGTCTTGCTCCGCCTGACTTCAAACACCGTGCTGGTTCTCGCCTCGTACTGGTCACATTGCGAGGTAACGTAAAGTGAAGACTTTCTGACACACTCGCTCTTATATAGTGTCTCTACTGGCCTACTCGAACCTTCTTGACCACTCCAGTTGATCACTTTCGCCGTGACTTGCGTGAGTAATATTTACGACATTGGTCCTCGCCGCACTGGCGTGTACTGTCACTGGTCACGGTTGACCGCTCGTCTAGCGCTGGACTGGGGCCATTTGCGTAAGCTAAAAACACACACAGCCTACGACCATCTGTGTCACCACCGAGTTTGTAACAATATATATATATACATTTTATTTCGAAAATTGCTCTAACGATTTTCTTTAGAATTTCTAGGTATGTGAATATTAATGAGAAAAAAATTCTCAACTCATTGGCCAAATTGGGAAAACTCGAGGTCGACCGTTATAACGATTCGAGGCTCGGTCACCTGGTACTACAAGGTTTATGTTACTAGGCATGGGATTGTGATCACGCGTTTTCAATATTTCAATTTCACTTTTAAAGAATGACTCAAAGAAAGGTTTCCAATCAGGTTGTTTTAAACATAGACTTCAACTATTGTATCAATGCCAAACACTGCTCTTTATGTAGATATATATAGGAGGAGGAGCGGTGGCTGAGTGATAAAGCGCTTGATTTCCGAAACGGGGGACGTGGGTTCTAATCCTGGTGAAGACTTAGGATTTTGAATTTTGAGATCTTTGGGACGCCTCTGAGTCCACCCAGCTATAAGCATGAAAGTAGAGCTATATAAAAGCTATAATAATAATAATAATAGTGAGAACCTGACATTAGTTGATGAAAATTAAAAGCGGCGTATCGTTGTGCTGGCCAAATAACACCCTCGTTAACCGTGGGCCACGGAAACAGATTACATTTACATCATCTGCCCCATAGATCGCTAGGTGTAAAGGAGAAATTTAGTTTTTTAAAAATATATATAGGTCTGTGGTTTGAAAGCAATCTTTTTAAACTGAGGCAAGAAAAGGTTGATGTTTCAGCTCTGTTATACTGATAAACAATGGAATGTTGATATGCAGTCAGGAGAACGAAGGGGGAAACAAAGAGAAAGGGAATAAGAGAAAGGGGGGGGGGAAGGCGAAGAAGACCTGAAGAATCAGCATGATAACATGACAGGAGAAAAAAAATCAGAGAAAAAAAAAAAGAGTAACTGAGAGCATGGAGAAGCGATGAGGGTAACGATGATCTGAGAATGAGAGAAAAGGTGGGGGGGGGGGCGGGCGAGCTAAACAACAAGAAAAAAATTATAGAAAAGAAAAAAAATATCAAGACTGGATAGTGGGGATGAGAAGGTTGCGTTGGAGATTGAATAAGACATTGAGAGATTAGCGTCCATATCGCTACTTGAAGGTTTGGGATACACGTGTAGCGTTCTCAGTCAAGCAGACGACAGAGTGCAACTTCCTGTTTACATTTCTGACACTAATTGCTGCGCATCAAACTGTGATCTTTCCATTGAGCTGGAAGCAGGCTTTAAAAAAAAAAAAAGTTTATCGAAAGTTCGGCAAGGTATGCGCGCCCCTAACGAAACTGAGACAATAAGAGTATTTCATAAAATGACTTACAAGTCATTGTAAAGCTTATCTTAATATTTATAATACACTAAGGAAAAGAAATACAAATTAAGGTTTAAAAAAGGAAAGTTCTCAAATACAAGCAATATATATATATAATATAATATATAATAATAATATAATAATATATAAACATATACAGCGGTCTCTGCCATGATGTAAGGAACTTTTTTTTTTCAATTTCTCCCCCCTCCTCTCCCCTCCCAGGCTACGCCACTGATTAAACTCACAGATTGAATTTTCTTAGTCCGTTCATGAAAAAAACAAACGTTTTGTCAATAAAAAAAAAAATAAAAATAAAAGGAGCAAAAGAAAAAATAATACTTTTTAAAATCAAAGCTTATCTAAGGGAAAGAACCGCTAATTGCTGCCATTTACTGAAAATGACAGGGTTTAGCTTCCTTTCTGATCTATAAAAAAACATTAATTAATTAGTACTAAGTGATTAACCAATTAGTTTAATTTTGGATTTATTCGTGTATTACCACCGACTATGAATAATTCTGCAAAAAAAATATTTCAACTTAATACGAGAAAAGAAGTTGGAAGAATAACGTGTCAACATGTAATAAAGGAATTAAATTCATATATACATCCACATCTCTCATTAAAGCATTTATTCCCCTTATTTCGATATCAAACGAAATGAGTAATCACCAACAATAAATTAAGTAAATGGTTAATTTTTTTTTTTTTTTGAGTGATTCATGTCTTGTCAGGTTCAATGAATAATTGAGCAAAGTTTTAACTTGATCCGAAAATGGGAAATGGGAGAAAAAAACATGTTCAAACTTTTTACCAGACAGACAAACAGAGTGAGTTGATATAAGCTTTGTAAAAAGGTGTAACTAGTAATGCTAGTTAGATCTATATCCAAATCGTCTAGCCTCTTTCTGGATCAAGCTTTAGTTCCTTTTAAACGTCTTACTGTCGAGAGTAACCTACCTTTGAAGATATATGTGTGGCCATCTGATGTCATGGTAACCGCGTCGATCTTAGGGTCATTACAAATTTTGGGTACCCTGGTAGTAACGGTGCTGGTCTGTTTAGGAATTATCTTGTTGACGTCATTGTTTTTAATTCGTCTTTGACCTAGAAAGTAAAAGCAATATCATCAATTTAAACTGCTTTATGTGCATAGACCATGGCTTATCGCTCTATTATTGTGTTTCAAGTATTACTCCACTTTCATTTTTTTTTTGGTATACAAAGGGAGAGTACCTACTGCTGTAAGAATATAGAGTTTGGTTTTATCTCCCCTGCTTTCCTTCAAACTGCGTGCATTGATTACTCAGCTGGAACCAAGTGCATGCTATCAATGTTATTACCTTTCAACTTACAGGTACAAGTGTTTAAATGACTAGGAGAGAGAGAGGGGGGGAATAGAGAGAGAAGAGAGAAAAGAGACAGAGAGCAGACAGAGAGGTAAAAATAAAGACAAAGAGATACAGAAAGAGAGAGAGAAAAGAGAGAGACAAATAGAGAAAATAGAGAGAGAACAGAGAAAAAAAGAGAGAGACAGAGTGAGAGAAAAGGAAGATACAGAAAGAGAGAGAAAAGAGAACGGCATAGACAGACAGAGAGAGAAAAAAAAGAGAGACAAAAGAGAGACAATGAAAAGAGAGACAGAGTGAGAGAAAAGAATGATACAGAATGAGAGAGAAAAGAGAGAGGCAGAGAGCCGGAAAGAAAAGAGAGAGACAGAAAGAGAGAAAGGAGAGAGATAGAGAGAGACAAAAAGAAGTAGAGAAAAGAGAAAGAGAGAGACGGAGTGAGAGAAAAGAATGATACAGAAAGAGAGAGAATAAACAGAGAGAAAGAGAAAAGAGATTGGCAGAGAGAGTGAGAGAGAGAAAAAACAGAGACAGAGAAAAAAAAAAGAGTGAGAGAGAGTCAGAAAGAGAAGCAGACAAAGAGAGAGATAAATGTAGAGTGAAATAGAAAGATAAAGAAAGAGGCGAGAACTTTTTTTTTACTTGATAAGAATTCAAATATAAATCAGGGGCTCTAACTACATTGCAAATACAACACATTTTTTTTTTCCATATAAAAAGAAGACATCCTCCGCCACCAAAATGGTTTGGAAAAAAACAACTGATTAATTGAAGGTAATGTGCCGCCCCCTCCACTAAATAATTATAAAGGACTTTTGTAATAAAATAATTAATTTCTTCAAATCATGTGTATAAATATTCATTTTTGAATAAGAGCAGTTTTGTTGCGATTATTTATAAGTAAAAGAAAACGTGTATAATTAAGCATACACATCTACTCGACTTAGCGCAATCGAAGCGGTCTAAGCATACATGAATGGCAAAAATTTATTTATATAATATGAAAATCTAAGACTGGCAAAAAAGTTGAGAAAAGGCAACTAACAAAAAAAGTATCTAGGCTCAAAACATATCTCACTTGTTCTACTTATGCTTAAAAATTTCTTAGCGATTCTAGATTGTTCAAAACAAAGACTTTCTTTAAATAATTGCGACACATTCATGCTAGAGAATAAACATTTTGGAACCTGAGGAATTACATAAAAACTGTCGCCATATTTGACTAGTTCCCCTTTCAGACCTAGTGACCTATAGGTCAGAGGATGTAAACGTCACTTGTTTCTGTGGCCGGCGGTTAACGAAGGCGTCATGTGGCCAGCACAACGACCAACTCACTTTACTTTTCCACACTTAATGTCATTACAGCTGGGTGGACTCAGGGGCGAACTAAAGATCCCGAAATTCAAAATCCCAGCCTTCTCCGAGAGGCGAACCCGGGACCCCTTGTTTGGAAGCCAAGCGATTTACCACTCAGCCACCGCGCCTCCAAGCCATATTTGACTATCCTGTTTTAAAAGTCAGTGTTTTCGGTGGAAAATGATGGACGGGTGCGGTAGAATGTCAACGCATTAATCAGGTACTCTCCCTCTCACCATTTTACAGTTATTATTAATGCTTTCATTAGTCATTAGCAAGGGGAGGGAACGACTCGATAAAAGTAAGAAATATATAGCAAATATTTATATCTATAATTCTCTTCTTCGCTCAAGAGTTTGGACGAGAAGAAGAAGTAAAGGAAAGATAACACTTTTATTTCTGCAAATAGAGTTATCCCACGATTATTACGAGCAAAAAATGTAGCAAAGTCATACAATGTATCATGAAAATTTTATTTCCTACATAGATCACGCTCAATAGCAAATTTACTAAATCTATGTATCTACGAGAATTGTTGAACTAAAGTAATTCTTCATTAGTTTGAGGCGCGAGAAGCTTCTTTCACCAGATTACACAATTACGGGATAATGCCTTTTTTTATCGCGCGTAGGATTGGCATTTTCCTTATTAAATGACACCCCATAATGACAATTTTTGTCTATATATTTAAGTAGATTCGTTGAATTTTCTAAAGATTTTAATAATTTCCGGATATTTCCAGGACTTTTTCGTATATTTTGCAATTTCAGGAGATTTCCAGGAGCTCCTGGTAAATCGACAGGAGGCAACGGAAAATCTGTTATAAGTTGTACAATGGTTTAATTTAATAATTTATACACCTAGAATTAGCGCGGGTCCTTTGAAAGTGCGGGTCCCACTGCGGTCGCATAAGTGCGGAGTCCACTGCGATAACCCAAGGCCGGCCCTGCAAAATAGCGGCGTATGCTACGGTGCCCGTCGACTAGTAACTTATATTAGTGACAGTTTTGCACCTACCGCCCCCCGCATCTGGTACTGGCAGCATATATTATTAAAATAATAAATAAATGTGTATACAAATTATGTGATCTCTCTATAAACAATCGCCCGCCCCCCCACTCCACACGAAGGGTTAGGGTCAGGTAGAGAGTAGATACAAACCCAAGAGAATCGGCATACATACCGGGAGGTGGCGAAATAATATAAAAATTGGTTAAAATATAAATAATTAGTAAGATAGGTAAATAATTTTTTTTTACACAAATTCGTTATTTCTCTGTAGAAATTCGCCTCTTCCGCCCCCCCCCCCCCAATCCGCCAGTGTGTTACCTTTGGCAGTAGAAGTTATAAAATTTGAAAAAATATTAATTTCAGCAATTAAAGCTCTGTCCACATTATCCCCCAAGACTTAAAATCCTGGTCATCTAAAAGTCCTGGTCATCTAATCCCAGTCACTAAAAGCCCTGGTCATCTAATCCCAGTCACTAAAAGCCCTGGTCATCTAATACCGGTCACTTAAAGCCCTGGTCATCTAATACCGGTCATTTAAAGCCCTGGTCATCTAATACCGGTCACTTAAAGCCCTGGTCATCTAATCCCGGTCACAAAAAGCCCTGGTCATCTAATCCAGGTCACTAAAAGCCCCGGTCATCTAATACCGGCCACTAAAAGCCCTGGTCATCTAATCCCGGTCATTTAAAGCCCTGGTCATCTAATCCCGATTCTTAATCTCCTTTTCCCTTAATACTTTTATTTTAAAACCAAAAAGTTTTATTTTAAAAATTATGACATTAGCTTTATTTCACCATTCTTGAATGGAAGAGTCAAGATGTACCATCCGGAAATGATGGAAACATTATGCACCATTCAGGCATAGAAAGTCCAAACTGCACTATTTCTGAATCTAAGAAGCATTCTCTACTATTCCCGAATCTAAGATACATACTGGATTATTGGACCATTCCTGAATGAAAGAAACTTGGCCTACTATAGTAAAGGAACCAAACCTACCGTACAATTCTTGAATGGCGGTAATGTCATCATGGTCCAGCTGAAAGTGACGCTGGTAGCCGCGGTAGAAAGGCGCCATAAGGGACGTACTGACGTCACTGTGGGACAAGCCCAAAGAGTGACCGAACTCATGGGCTGCCACTTGGAACATGTTGATACCTGGGAGGGGAAACAGAGATTTAACGAAATCAAAATAGTTTGTGACAAAGTAACTGAGAGAGAGAGACAGAGAGAGAGAGAGAGAGATAAAGAGAGATAGTGAGAGAGAAAGAGAGAGGGAGTGAGAGTGAAGGAGACAGAGGAAGAGAGAGAGAAAGAGAGATAGGGAGCGGAGAAAGAGGGAGGGAGAGAGAAAGAGAGATAGGGAGGGGAGAAAGAGAGAGGGAGAGGAAAAGAGAGAAGGAAAGAGAGAGAGAGAAAGAGAGATAGAGAAGGGAGAAAGAGGGAGGGAGAGAGATAGAGTTAAGGAGAGAGAGGAAAAGAGAGAGATAGGGAGGGGAGAAAGAGGGAGGGAGAGAGATAGAGAGAAGGAGAGAGAGTTAAGGAGAGGAAGAGAGAGAGAAAGAGAGATGGGGAGGGTAGAAAGAGGGAGGGAGTGACTGAGAAAAAGAGAATGAGAGAGAAGGAGGAAGAGAGAAAGAGAGATGGAGTAGAAAGTAAAAAAAGAGGGGAATTCAAGGGAAACCAATCGTCATCGAAGGCATGATCACTGACCTGCAGATTTGCAACCTGTGGTCAATTAAGACCAATAGCTCGTTGCCACGTCACAAGCCTTTGCGACTTGGCAACGAGCTGTTGGTCTAAACTGTCCACAGGTTACGACGTCGAAGGTCAGTGTTAAGGCCTTCTGTAACGAATAGTGTCGCTTCAAGGGCGATTAAAAGGCAAAAGTCTCAGAGTGTGAAGTAATAGAGTGAAAGAGACATGAGGAGGAAAAATTAGAGTGCAAGACACGTGGAGAGAGAGAGAGAGAGACAAAGAGGGAGAGAGAGAAAGAGAGAGAGAGAGTAAACAAAATGAAACACAACACACTTAACACTAAGCTAAACATAATTTTGATTTTCAATTTAAGATCTTTTAAAAACTTTAGAGGCTACATTGTCTTTATCTCTCCCATTATCATACATTTTTGCCGTCTTCATCATTATAGAACTAAAGCAATGACTGTGTCAGCAAGGCGAATCATTTGACCCCCACTCTCTTTACGAGAAAATAAAAATGAGTTAAAGGAAGCCAGTGCAGACAATCCATTTTTAGCGGCTCCCGTAAGGGGAAAAAGCCGCTATTAGGTTTGTGCAAAATGTCCGTCTGTCCGTCTGTCCGTCTGTCCGTCTGTCCGTCTGTCCGTCTGTCACACTCAGATCTCGAAAACTAGAAGAGATATGAAAAATATTATTTCATCATTAAATCCGGCTTGAAAAGTTTAGGTGCAACGGCTACTTTTGGTTTTCTAAAAGCAAACCGTTTAATTTATAAAATTAATTATGCAAGCGATTTTTTCATAAAAATACACCAATTCTAAAACAATTACGTAAATGTAAGGGAGGCAATGTTACAATATGCTAACAAAGATGGACAATTTTTGTGTATTTTCAGTATCACTAAGTCAAATATATTTTTAAAATGTACAGGAAATGTTTACAACAAATACAAATAATAGTTAAAGACGTTTTTTCTGGTCAACTAGCTGCTAAAATTAAAAGAAAACATTTCTGTTTGTTTATAAAGGCTAATAATGCACTTTGTATGTAAATATCACGCACATTTTTTTAAATGGACTTTTTATGCAGCGATTTTCGTGCAGTAGCGTAACGTCGCAACATGATCAGGTGCTAAACCAATTCCTTAAACTTTTTTTAAAAATCAGATTTTATTTATTTTTTGTTTAGTGCCCCCATCCGAATAAAAGAAGCTTATTTTTGTGCGTTTTGTCTGGTGGTCGGTCTGTCCGTCACGATTAGATTTAAAAAAACTAGAACTCTAAAAGCTATTGAAAATCTGATTTACCCTTTAATGTTCCTCCCATAACATCTCAATAGTTTTAAGTATCTAAAATTGATTGTTCCGGATTTTTTTGTGCAAAACTAATCAACGCCAACAAATGTTTGTTTGCTCTTCTAACTTATATTACATTCAATTTCCATGCTTAAACGTTGCAAAAACACATTATCAATAATATGTTGTTCCGTTTTTTATGTAAATAGCATATTAATGCTAAATCATAATCTCTATACTGACTTATATTTCATTAACTGTAAAAATGTTCCGGATATTGTTTTATAAAACATGAATTATGCCTAATGATTGTTTGAAATCGCATAAGGCTTTTATAAAAAAGTTATTTACTAGAATTGATTACTGAAAATTACTTTTTAGACATTTAATTTTCTTGTAAAACATAACATAGAAGTTTTGTAATCGATAAAGAAAGCTCCGGTTTTTGTTTCTTACATATCGTCGCCAGAAATTTCCGAATTTATTTAAAAATCTACTAACGCCAAATAATTGTTTGAACTCCCTCTTCTAATTAATAAACAAACAATCTTCTCATTTACGAAATAATGTTTTTACGGATTTTTATGAAAAATATTTTAACTCACTACTCTCTTACAGTACATTTAACTTTCTACCTAAAACATTAAAAAATCTAATTATCGTTAATATTTGTTCCGATTTTTAAGGAAAACAGAATCCAAACACCAAAGTAAGGTATGAAAATCTCTCCACGTGGCTGTAGTACATCTAATTTTTATACGAGACCATCCAAAAAATTTAATTAACGGTATTACATTTATCTGAAATTCTCTTTTTCATTTACTATTTATACAAACATCCGGAACAATCTATTATATAAACTTTTCAATTGTGTTCATACCTAAAATTATTGCGATGTTTTGAAACGTAAAATAAAGGTTAATCAATTTTTAATAACTTTTAGTTGTTTTTTTTTATATCAAGATAACGGACAGACCGACTGACAGACAAAACGCTAAAACAATGTGGCTTTGATCCTTTTTAAATAATATCTATTAGAACTCAGTGCACCAATGTCTATGAACCCTCGTTAAATATCTCGTGTAAATAAAGACATTTTTTTTTTATGGTACCGGTACTAGCCTATTGTGAGGTAATGGAATTTTTTTTCTTTGACGTCATATGAATGGACTCTTTAAATGTAATGTTAAAAGAACGCACTCGGTGCACCAATGTCTATTAACCCTCGAAAAAATTGCTTGTATTAATGAAAACATATTTTAGTCTAACTAAGCCGTGTGACGTAGTGTTTTTTTTTCCTTTGACGTCACATGGAATGAATTCTTTAAATGAAATGCTAAAAGAACGCACTCGGTGCACCAATGTCTATGAACACTCGAGAAATGGCTCGTGTTGATAAAGGTGATTTTTAGTCTAGCTAGGCCTTGTGACGTAGTGTTTTTTTTTTCCTTTGACGTCATATGGAATGAATTCTTTAAATGAAATGCTAAAAGAACGCACTCGGTGCACCAATGTCTATGAACACTCAATAAAAGGCTCGTAATGATGAAGGCGATTTTTATTCTAGCTAGGCCGTGTGACGTAGTGTTTTTTTTCCTTTGACGTCATATGGAATGAATTCTTTAAATGAAATGCTTAAAGAACGCACTCGGTGCACCAAAGTCTATGAACACTCGATAAATGGCTCTTATAGATGAAGGCGATTTTTAGTCTATCTAGGCCGTGTGACGTAGTGTTTTTTTTTTCCCTCTGAAGTTATATGGAATTAATTCTTCAAATGAAATGAAAAAAGAACTCGGTATAGTAATGTTTATTAAGCCTCGTTATGTGACTCGCGTTTAAAAAAGGAATGATATCTTGATTTAGATCTAATCTAGATTTTTTAAACTAGATCTAGATTTTTATTACAGTATATCTAGATCTGGATTTATATTATAATTAAAATTATTTTAGAGTCTAGATCTAGAATTTCTAGATCTAGTTTAGACTAAAATAGACTAGATTAAGATGTAGAATTTCAATTTCTAAACTTAAAGTGTAAAAAAAAAGTGTAGATTTTCATTTCCAAACGTTTTGATCAATATTGTAATGTTTTAATATACTAAAACTAATCTACTATTTTTTTATTAAATTTAAATTTAAATTTACGGCAAATGAATCTTTGAAACATTATTACTTTTGACCATCGGATGGCTGCCTGGTCGTGCGGTTTGCGCGCTGGACTGTCGTTCAGATTTATGGATGGCCCAGGGTTCAAACCCTGCCCGCTCCCATCCCCCGTCGTCCTGCGGGAGGTTTGGACTAGGAAGTAATTATCTTCAACTCTGAAGGAACATCCGAAACGTGTAAAACATTTTACATCAAAATTAAATCACCTCTTGAAAATTATTTGCGAATATGCAGATCCGACAGGGATCCGACTTCGACGGGGGCCGCCTCTGAGTTTGTGTAACACAAACTCTCTTTGTAATCTTGTTATTTTAAACTTTTCTCTATCGTTGATGCGGAGTAATTTCTCCTTCGCACGGTTTTCTTTGAAAGTAGTGCGTCGAGAGGTGAACGTTCCAACGTTATCTTCTGCTTAATGAACGCATGCCAACATGGCTGAAAGTTGGCAGTTGCAAGTTATTTATTAGTTGTTTTTAAAAATATATTTATAGTATGTAACAATGTATTGCGTGATCAAAGAATGTTTTTATTCAATTAAATTATGCTCTACAAGGCTCATTCATATCAAATGTTCCAATTTTGCAAACCTCTCCCGCCCCCTCTCCTTTTGTTCCCGTGTGTTACCCCATCTCCCACTACAGCCCAGGTAGATCTACGTACAACAATCTTGAAACAGGCTAAGTGCTATTATGCTATAGAAAACAAGGTTACAAAAGACAGTTTGTGTGGAAACACAAACTCAAAATCGGCCCCCGAAGTGGTCCACCCAGGCAGGCTTCAATATTTTCAGAAAGAACATCCAAATGAAATTATATCAAAGACAAATAAGAGATAAGAATGGAGAAAGAAGGCTAACAGATCTTGTGTAGTGCCCCAACGGTCCCGCAGATCAAAGGATAGGTGAAAGTGAATGCAAAGTTAGATGTGAATCTGGCCTAACTAGTTCCTCTTTTAGACCTTGTGGTCTATAGGGCAGATGATGTAAAGTTCATCTGTTTTTGTGGCCTACGGTTAACGAGGGTGTCATGTAGCCAGCACAACGACCAACCGCCATTACTTTTCCCCAACTAATGTCAGGTACCCATTACAGCTGAGTGGACTCAGAGGCGCCCAAGGATTCCAAAGTTGAAAATCCCAGTCTTCACCAGGATTCGAACCCGGGACCCCCGCGCCTCCCCTGGCCTAACTGATGTCTTTTAATTGATCTAGCTGTTTTGAAAAGGCTGAATCTCTTAATCGAATCCTGAAAAAAAAAAATGTAAATAATTGCAGATTATAAGTTTAAAGTTTAGGAAAATAAAGTTTACAAGATTACTATTTGCTTTAAATTAGGTCTAACTTATAATGCATACTAATGAGTTTTTTCTCTTTAAAAAAACTGCTTGCATAACGGATTTTAAAAATTAGATTTTTCGCTTTCAGAAAAAAAAAGTAGCCGTTGCATCAGAACTTTGAATGGTCTAAAATAATGAAATGTCGGATTTTCAATATCTTTTCTAGTTTACGAGATCTAAACGGGACGGACGGACAGACGGTCAGACGTACAGACATTTCGCACAAAACTAATAGCGTCTTTTCCCCTTTCGGGGGCCGCTAAAAAAAACGCGGTTTTAACTCTTTCTCTCCTAATTGACGATGCCAACGTTGATTTGACCCCCCCCCCCCCCCCGTTAAACTAAATGGATTTTTGGATTTATAAACTTTAATTTGTGTTGTGTAAGAAGAGCATGCATTATCCTACAATTCAATACCAACTATAACATTTTATCTTATCTTATCTTATATAATACAGACGTTACTTCAAAAAAGAAGATGATTACGTCCTACGCGTCATGCATTTAGTCATGCATATTAACCAATGACTTAAATTCTGCCAAGTCACTGGTTTTCCTGGCTAGCTCAGGCAACCCATTCCATGCTCTTAACTCTTTCTCTCCATAATTATTTACCACATTTTGGTGGAATCAACGTTGGTATCGTAAGTTAGGAGAGAAAGAGTTAAGATAATATATTAATATTAAATCTAGTCTAAGCTCCTTTGGATATTAAATTTGGGCACATTTAGTACTTTCTGGTATATTATGGTTGTGTATTTTATATTATATGTGTAACCCATGTATGCTGTAAATAAATACTATATTATAGTATGTATAAGTTATTTCCCTTATTCGATATCCGACAAAATAATTCATAGCCAATAATTAATTGACTAATTGGTTAATTTTGTTTTTTGATTCGTGTTTTGCTAGATACAATAAATAATTGTCTAAGGTTTTAATTTGATCCGAGAATAAATGTGGGAGAATTAAAGTGTACAATTTTCTGAGGGGTCAAAATCCGACATATTTAGCCATATTTGTAATCCTGAATGATTAATTACCCTTGTTGGTATCAAACAAAATAGTTAATAACCAGTGATTAACTGACTAATTGTTTTAATTGATTTATGTCTATGCCAATGAATAATTGTGCAAAGTTTCAACTTGACCCGAGAAAGAGGTGAGGGAGAAATAACGTGTAATAAATAAATAAATTAATTAAAGCTTTTATATAGCGCTACTTTCATGCTTATAGCATGCTCGGAGCGCTTTGGTCCAATCTCGCTTGTGGACCAGTGGGGGTAGGGTGTATCTGGGAGACAGTTTTTACCTTTTACCAGACAGAGAGACAGAAAGAGTGAGTTGATATAAGCTTTGTAAAAAAAATATCCCACTCTGACTTCTTAAACTGTTCTTGGCACACCTGACAGTGAAAGTAGGTCAACTTACCGGAAGACAGGTTGATGGTCCACTCTTCGTCGTCATCAAAGTGGGCGTCTCCGCCGTACTGGGGGAAGAACGCATGGGCCAGCGTCTGACCACGCCCGTCAAATGGGTTCCCGTCGCCGTGTTGACGCCTGGCAAACTTGATGTCAATATCAACTTTCTCGTCAAAGGGTCTCAAGATAAAATTTAGTGGTGTAACATTTCCCCAGACCTGTTGAGAAAACAAGAAAAAAACAGCTACCAATGGACCTCATTCACTGAATCTGAAATTGTCTAGTAGAGTTGTGCGTCGCACTTGGAACGCTAAGGCCAGCAAAAGAGAAACAAAAGCTCCCTTCCACCGGAAGTGGGCGGCGAGTTCCTCCTTCCCGCCACCCTGTCTGGCGGGGGGGGGGGGGGGGAGGGTTGTGAGACTCGGGGCTAAACTTTAGAGTTTGATTCTGCGTTGACTTCCATTGGACACGGACACTCCGGACTCGCGGACTAGAGGCCGAAGGGACACCGCCATGTTCCTTTAATGCAACATGCTAACCGTGCGGAACGCGCCATTTGTGTAACGGCCTCTTAAGGGCCCAGCACAGTGCAATGAGGATACTCTCGCACCCTCTTAGGCACACCCCCGGAGCCTTGAGCCTTGTTTCGCCCCCCATTTGGCCTGGTCGTCCCCTCTCACGATTGTTTCCCCTCGGGCGCCACGATGAGGGAGGGCAGCAAGCCCGGGCATTCACCGAATCAGAAACCCCATTGGTAACGGAACCATGCTGAGAATTACTCCATTAGAGCACGATAGAGGAAGTGGGCAGTGATTTTTAAGGTCGCCTTGCCCCCGTACAAGGACAGCCCTAATGCCGCACCTGGACCAGTTATCTCTCTATCCCGATCGTCCTTCATAAAGAATGGGGTCTACTGTTTCTACGCCCTCGACGCAAAGGCGGCACCGTTCACCAATCTTAAATCTTAAATAAACAACATTGAGCCACTCGATTCCCTATCTCTTATATACAAATCAAGATCTAATGTTAATCAACAATGGTTATCAAGTCACAGTTTTTTTTTCGTTGTTTTATCAATATTATCACGTGACCGTTCATTTTGGTGAATGAGGTTCTTTAAGAACTTTGCGTTTAGAGATAGAATCAAATTATTTTGGCTCCTAAATCGGAAAACTCGGATAGATTGAATCCCTTCAAAAATCTGGGCCAACACATAAAGAAAAATACAAGCATATTTTACATGAATAAAGAAAAATGAACAATACCTGACCTTTAAGGCTTCATAAACTTCCTTCTCCGCTCTGTCACGTGACAAGCCTCTCGGGTACTCCGAGATTTTGAAGGTGAGGTTGTGTTTGGCCCACTTACTTCCTGAAATAATAAGTTATTTTTAGAAATGACCTTTAGAGTAACACCATTAGTAAAACCACTGAACCTAGGAGCACTCCAGGGCAGAAGACTAACAAGCAAAATATGTAAACATCCTTTAAAAAAAACCACAAAGCTTATCTAAGGGGAAGAGCTCCGTCCTTCAAACGATATCTACCAATAAAAGTTATTTCCCTTATTCGGTGTCAAACAAAATAATTATTTACCAATTATTAACTGTATGGTTCTGAAACATGGAGAACAACTGAAGCGACAACAAAAAAAAAGTACAGAACTTCATCCACAGATGTCTGAGAAATATTTTAAAAATAAACTGGAACGACAAAGTAGAAAACACCAAACTGTGGGAGATGAGTGGACAGAAAAATATAGAAGTGCAGATCTTAGAGAGGAAGTGGAGATGGATTGGTATAGAGGTGCAGATCTTAGAGAGGAAGTGGAGATGGATTGGTCACACCCTTAGAAAAGATACCAACAACAAAGCTAGACAGGACTCAGAGTGGAACCCCAAGGACACAAGACGCAGAGGAAGACCAAAAAGAACATAGCGACGCAAGGTACTAGAAGAAGCCTAGAGGTCAGGAAAGAGCTGGGAAGCCATTAAAAAACTAGCAAGAGACCGTGGAGAGTGGCGTGTTTTTCTGAGGCCCTATGTTACATGAGGAACTCATAGGAAAAATGATGATGATGATGAATTAATTGATTAATTGTGTATTTTTGTTTATTAATTCATGTTCTGTTAGGTACAATAGTTCATTGTTTAACGTATCAAATTGATCGGAGAATGCGTCAATCGAGAAATAATGTTAAAATTATTTAAGGGGACTAAACCCAACAAATTTAGCCATATATGTGAGTACTGAAGTATTAGTTTCCCCTGTTGCTATCAAACAAAATAATGAATTACACTTAATTAATTGTCTAATTGGTTACTTTGTTTTGTCAATGAATAATTGGGCGAGGTTTCCGTTTGATCCCAGTATGGGTGTGGGAGAAATAATGTGGACTCAATTTTTACCAGACAGACAGACAGACAAGTGAGTAGATATAAAAGTGAAGTAGCAATAATACATACAAAACTGAATACAAGCACACAAAAAACACAACCTAATGAAATACTCAGTAAGACCCAAAGATAAAAACACATTTCTTATTCCATATGTTGAGACAGATTCGTACAAGGTCTCCTTCTTTCCTAGTCAAATTAGAGCATGGAACTGGTTGCCAATATCCATCAACTAAACCTATGACTTAGTAGATTTAAAATCATAACTAACATATAAACAAAAAAAGTAAAGATCCGTTCACTGCTCCTGGTAGATTCTCCAATCAGAGTCCCATTTCATAAACACACAAATGTTAAAGGTCATGGTACCAATCCATTAGAGAAAAAATAAGGGCCCTAACTTAGTTAAAGATACATCTTTCAACCTTCTTTTTTTTTTAATTTTTGTAGCGGGATTCGCTACACTTTGTGGCGACGTTTTGGCAGGCGAATAGAACCACTTCATAAATCTTCGGACTCGAAGACAAGCGTTATTATTATTATTTTATCATTATTTTCAATGAATAAGCTTCATGTCTGCTGAAGCAAGCATTATTTGGTGTATTATAAGTACCACTGTACTGACCTATGTACACATATAAGTAATTTGAACTTGACGTAACGAACTAAGCACATCAATTAATACACATCAAAAGAATGCGCGTTCTAGAACCCACAACCACAGTTTGAAAAAATAGATGTGATTCGTAAACATCACAACCTGTGGGCAGTTTAGACCAGTAGCTCATTGCCACGTCATACAGAACTGTGACGTGGCAACGAGCTATTGGTTTAGATCTCCCAAAGGTTGTGAAGTTGCAGTTGCAGGCAGGGGCGTAGCTAGAAATTTTCCATTGTTTGGGTGGCCCGGGGGCTTGACCTCTTTGTAGGCCTCTGCATTTTGCGTAATATTTAATTTTTATTTTTAAAACATTCAAGTGGGGGCCCGGGGGGATTTTCAAATTCTCCCCCCTCCTCCCACCACCCTAGCTACGCCACTGGTTGCAGGTCAGTGTTCAGGCCTTCTAGAAGGATTGGTCTCACTTGACACCGGAAGAACGAATAAATAAACGAACACACACACACGCACGCACATGTTCTGCTGACCTTGCAAGGCGTATCTCTTTTTTCTGGCGCCCATTCCGAGCTCGATGTTATCTTTGTTGCCACACCTTGGAAGCTTCATCATAGCTTGCGTCATGTTGTCCAGTTGACCTGCGAGTCAAAAGACACACACGAAAACCATTAAACTGATGAATTGAAACGAAATTTTTGAAAAGTTAACTTTTTAATTTTCGTCTTTTGGCTAAGTGTTGAGAAAGTAGAAAGAACAAAACAAAACAAGAAAAAAAAATACTTAAAAAAAAAAAGACAAAACTTCAACTAAGTCTAATTGTATAATTAGTTTAAATAGTCATGTTATTAAATTTGTAATAGATCTAATGTGCGATTAAAAACAGATTTACCTATTGTTTTTATTTAGCGCTATTTCATGTTTCTCAATACACTATGATCCTATCAGTGTTCATTAATTGGACCAGTTGGTAAAAAGTGAGTTGGTGAGAGGAAGACAGAAAGAGATATTTGGGGTGAATTTGTCTGTAATCCCTTTTTAAAAGCATTTATAAAAAAAGCGAAAAGGAACGACCTGAATTCGAACTCATGACTCAACCCAGCTCAAGCCGACATACTAACCACTCTGCTGGTGAGGTGTGTATGAAAATAGAAGATTCTATACTCATATATTGTTTGTTTCAAACTTAGTTTAAAGCGGCGACCTCTAAGGTGACTAATTCAACTTATACCACCACTTCAGTCAAGTACAATTTCTTTCCCTTGTTTGAGATACCCAACACAATAATTTATTGCCAATAGTTTATTTGGTTATTTTTTTTTTATTGATTCTTGTGTTGCCAGGTAAAAGAAATAATTGTGCAAACTTTCAGCTTGATCCGAGATTGGGTGTCGAGAAATAACGTGTACAAACCTTTTTAACGGACAGACGGACTAAACGAGTTGATATAAGCTTCGTAAAAAATCAACCCAAACCATCCGTAAGGAAGTTGAATAATCTAGATCTGTTTAGTATCGAACAGTGGTGTAGCTAAGGATTTGGTGGCCCGATGGGCTTCACCTCTTTAGGGGCCCTGCAATTTGACATTAGACACCATGCCACGAGAACATGACGTAATCTTTAATGTAGAAACACATTTCGGACACTTATCTGGAGGGCCCCGTCAAGTGTGTCCCGGGGCTAGTTTCAAATTAGGACCCCCTTTCCACACCCTAGCTACGCCACTGGTATCGAACATTAGAGATGTATCAGCTCTTCTATTTTATTTTCTTATGTCTGTTTTCTTTGCGCGATTGAACTCTTCATACCAAACATGCAATGACTAAAATCAGGTATTTCCTAAAAAAAATTCGAATATCTAATGTCTTACCAGTCTGTGGTATTCCCGCCATTTTTTGAAAAGTCTTTAAGGCCTGAGTGAACGACTGCTCCGACCTCAAGGCGCCAGTCTTAGGATCTTGTGGCTCCAGATAGCCGAACTGAACCAAATAGTCCTGAAGATATTAACCAAAATATAAACATATATTGATGATATACCAATCTTCATTTTAGACGAAATAGAGATTGGAGCACCAAAATTAAATACGAATACAAAGCACGTTAGAATGTATTACCTAACTAAATATCTTCAAGAATTTTTTGGGGCCGCCTCTCTGTGTGTGGCCACCGGGTATCTTGCCTTCCTTGCCCTCCCCCTTACTACGCCACTGATCCCTCGTTCTCTCTTCCCCTATTTCTCACGGACTACCGCTATATCTTCCTATCTCTCTATATTTGCCTCTCTATATCTTACTCCTCTCTCGCTCTCTCCTTGCCATTCTTTCTCTCTCTCTATCTACCCCAACTCTCTCTATACCTCCCTTTTTCTGTAATTACCTCTTTGTCTTCCTCCCCGTCTCTCTCTCTCTCTTTCTCTCTCGCCCCCTCTCACAAAAGTTTTATGGCATAGTTATAGCTTAGATTAATGCTGCGTTCAGACATAACTTATTATAAATGAAAGTTAATACACATGTAAAAGGTATTCTTGAAAGATGAAACGAGGCTTATTTGAATCTCTTGGACGAATATCCTCGCACCAATCTTGTTTACCTAACAACTGACACGTCACTTCCTGAAAACTATCTCGTCATCAGTTTTTGTGGCGTTGAGAAGTTCTGGTTTAGAGATTAACTTTTCAAATTAAATCAAATTTCAAATTTTATTACTACACCCCTTCCATCTTTCTCCTCGAGAAAGAATCCGGTTAGGCTAATGTGAAAGATCTGGTACACCTTTTAATATTTCAATGATAAGCATTGAGATCTTGATTTAGAAGACAATGCGCATAATTTTCCTGAACATTAATCATGAATCAATAAAGCCTTACATTCGGACATTCTTGAACGCGATAGTCGTTTCAAGAACGCGATAGTCCTTTCAAAACAGATGTAAGATCTAGACCTAGATTTAGTCTCTTGCCAAATTTACATTTACTTATTTTTACTTTAAAAAAAAATTTAACGGTCAAACTAGAGTTTTCCAAATGTGGCCAACAAGTTAAAGATTCTTTTCTCAACGATATATATCAACTGTTAAATTTCTAAGAAAATCTTTAGAGCCATTTTTGAGATCAGCTGTCCGCCCACTTGAATAGAGGTATTGTAAGAGAGAGAGAGAGAGAGAGAGAGAGAGAGAGGGAGAGGGAGGGAGGGAGGGAAGCACTGGGACGTGATCATAATGAATAGCTACCTCGAATGTCAGTGACTATTTTAGCCCCTCGGGGCGTCGCTACACAAACCAGGCACCTCATTTGGCCCCATTATCTATAACTTTATGAAGGAATTATTGGAGACTGTTTATAGTTTATGACACATTGGTACACTTTCTGTCACGCGAAATAAGTCTAAGAGAGAGAGAGAGAGAGAGAGAGAGGGAGAGCCTGACCGAAACGCAAGCAAAGACATAGACGGGCAGATATATTGGCAAAGAGAGAGAGAGAGAGAGAGAGAGAGGCAAAGAAAGAGACATTAAGACGGAGAAAAATACTCAAGCAGTAAAACATAACGACAAATGGAGAGAGAGAGAGAGAGAGAGAGAGAGAGAGAGAGAAATTAAGAGAAAAAGAGACAGAAATATTTAGTGACGCAGAAAGTGATCGAAATAGTTTTAAAGAATTAGAGAGAATGAGAGAAAGAGAGAGATGAAGAGAGAGAGAGAGAGAAAGAGAAAAATGAGAAAAGGAGAGAGAGAAAGAAAGATGGAAAAAGAGAGAGAGAGAGAGAGAGAGATTGACAGCAGTAGCGTAGCTAGGAATTTTACATCATTTGGGGGCCCGGAGCCTTGACTTTTTTGGGGATGCATTTTTAGTAATATTTAATGTAAAAAAAAAATCATTTGGGGCCCCCCCTCAATTGGAGGCCCTGGGGGGATTTTCAAATTCTCCCCCACCCTAGCTACGCCACTGTTTGACAGGAAGTGTTGCAATTACATCACTAATATAAACCTATTTCTCCATTCTTTAATCGTCTGACAAGTTTTGGATTTCATCACATTGATTCTTTAAAGTCTTTTTGTATCTCTAACAATGGAGAGTTCGGTTTGCGTAGCTCTTCAAATAAACGATTGAACTTGTATGGTTCAAAACCCAAGTGTTACTAGTAGGTAACTGTTGGCTTTACATATAACATTTCAAAAGACACATTGAAAATATACTATGTAAAACAAAAACGTCAAAGTTGGTCTGCGAAACAGCTGAGAGTGCTGGATATTATCAAAGGTGCAGAATCAATACCACCATAGTACCACAACTTTAACTCTCATACACATGGACTACAACACACACGCGCACAAACCTCGCTCATAATAGAAATAAACAACGGTGGTTACCATTGGGAAAAGAACAAAAAAAATATAAAAAAATCGTAACGAATGGTTCTGCGCATGGCGGAAATAAAAAGGGGTGATTACTCCCAACAGAGAGCTGGACCAAGGGACGATTACTCGCACGAAGATACAGTCCTACTCATCAAGCTATTTACTAAAATCCCAATCACTTTGTAGCCTAGGGTCTATCTATAGCCGCGTGAGTAGTGACACCATAAAAACAACAGACGAAGCTGCCTCTACAAAAAAAAAATAATATAAAATAAAATAGTGATCTGTGGAACAGAAAAAATAAAAAAAATTGCGAGGGACTTCAAAGTTTGTTTATGTTAACAGGCCCCAGACTTGACAACATCCTCATTACAAGTTAGTTTGTTGTAGGCCCTACAATCTAAAAAACAACAACAGAACGATTACAGAAATTGCAGTTTGTAAAGCGAGATTCACCTTAGAGAAATTACAGTTTGTAAAGCGAGATTCACCTTACAGAAATTACAGTTTGTAAAGCGAGATTCACCTTACAGAAATTACAGTTTGTAAACACGAGATTCACATTTCTCAAATAGGTCACAGACAACAAACAAGTGCGACAAGATGGCCGGATTACCAGCCTCCATAAGAGATATCTCGACATTTTAAATGTCTTGGAGATGTCCAAGGGTGGACTGGGTGTCAAAATCGGCCCAGGCATGTCTATACACTCCGGCCCATAAATTGTATATCATGCGATGGGCCTCCAATTCTAGGCTTACCTGTTCTCAAAATCGTTATGTTAAGTTTAATAATGTATCTATAACTTATCTTCTTATCTTATATAATACAGACGTTACTTCAAAAAAGAAGATGATTACGTCCTACGCGTCATGCATTTAGTCATGCATATTAACCAATGACTTAAATTCTGCCAAGTCACTGGTTTTCCTGGCTAGCTCAGGCAACCCATTCCATGCTCTAATAGCACTAGGGAAGAAGGAGTATTTGTACAAATTTGTCCTAGCATATGGGACGAGGAATGTGCCTTTATCTTTGTGTCTTTCAGAGTATTTTATTAAATGTACATTTATTAAATGTATTTTATTAACTGTACGCATACTCTATATCGTTATAAGACATAAAGGACCCATGTTGCTTTTTCATCGCTAAGTGTGTGGGCCCTAAAAGGATGAAGCTTACAAGTTGCACTTCTCTACGGATGTAGGCTATTACATTATTTTGGGAAAATGTCTTAAATTAAATTAGTATTAGGACTATTTAGGACCTATAATGTAGTCTATAAACGATTTTTTTTTAAAACGACGCTCAGAGAATGTTATAAAGCTATTAACAATTTAATACGTACCAAAGTGGCATTCATGTGGACCTTTAGGTCACCCTATCGGCCATTTTGGTACCGGGCATTTGCCGAATGCCCATATAGCCAGTCCGCCCCTGGAGATGTCCATGATAAACTAAACAACATCAAGGCAGGGCCGGCATAGGTAAACTAGGCAGCCGGCTAGGGCCTCCGATTGGTGGGGGGAGCCTCGCAGCAGACTTAAACCATCTTGTTTAAACACGAAATTGAAAAACATCTGCCCAATGCTTTTGTTGGAGTCACAATGTTTGAAACATATTGCGTAATTTTATTTTTTCAGTGTTAATTAATTCACTTCGCCTAGGGCCTCCAATCATCTAAGGCCGGCCGTGGTGAAGGACGCTAAATTAAAGTTCAAAGTTGTCAACTAACTAAATATCCAAACGGAAGAGCTTAAAACAATGGCTTCTGCAGTATAACCCATTCCATGCTCTAATAGCGCTAGGGAAGAAGGAGTATTTGTACAAATTTGTCCTAGCATATGTAATGAGGAATGGACCTTTCTCTTTGTGTCTTTCTGAGTATTTTATTAAATTTTGTTTTTATATTTGGAGATTATGGTTCAGTGTTTTATGTATAATTGCTAATTTACTTTTGAGTCTTCTATCCTGAAGGCTTTCTAAATTTAGTGATTTTACTAAAGGTGTTACTCTAGTCAAATGTGAATATTCGTTTCTTACGAATCTCACTGCTTTATTTTGTGTCTGTTCCAGTTTCTTAATGTTTTCTTGAGTTGAGGGGTCCCAAACAGATGATACCTATTCTATTATTGGCCTAACCAAGGTTAAATAACATTTTAGTTTTATGTTCTTATTTGATTTAGAGAAATTTCTTTTAATAAACCCTAATGCTTTGTTTGATTTTTTGATAGCTTCATCAACATGGGGGATTACATGACAGTGATACAATATACCTACTCAATGGAATTCACCTTTAAAAAAACACATAGCTTATCAACACTTCCTTCAGTTTGTACACCGGATGCACCAAAAAGAAAATACAAACTTGCTAATTATAGTTTATCCGCCATGTATGAAAATAAATATCTGGCCGTGTGTCAGCCAATCAACATTGTTATCGCAAGCTTGTTCAAAAATTAATAAGGCAAGCATACTGTTGTGGAGTGTATCTATAATGTTACAAAGCTTATATCAACTCACTCTGTCTCTCTGTCTAGTACACATCCCATTTCCCATTCTCAGAGTTTGGACTCCATATATTAGAAGATAAAACAAGGTCTCTTTGTCTTTTTAAAATTATTATATTTGAAACATCATTTTCTTTAGTTAAAATTCAAACATGGATTGATAAAGGGAATTGAAGTAAAAAAAAAAGTGCTTTTAAAAATTAATTGACTGGCTTGTCCCCCCCCCCCACCCCACCTACCCCTCCTTTTTTAGGACGTCACGCCCACCTTGAGAGGACGTCGGGTGCGCCCCAAAGTTTGAGAAACGCTGATCTATTAGATGTTGAAATCTGCCTGATCTAGAAACCACTGTACAATTCATCTTATATAAAGGACAACTCCTCTGAACACTCCAACATAAAACTATAGGAGTGAGTGTCACTCTTTTTACTTTTGAGAAACAATATTTACAATATACAGGTCTGTTCGTATGTTATAATGGATGTATTCATAGGTTCTTGACGACTGTATTACCTATTTGTTCTTTCTGTAATGGTGCCAATTGTGCTAATCCACTTTAAATCATATTGTTACCATAAAGACAGAGAACCATATATATATATATATATATATATATATATATATATATATATATATATATATATATATATATATATATATATATATTATATATCATTCACAAATGTATAATATATATAATGTATACATATAATTGCAGTATTCTAAGGGGCATCACTCTATTCTGTTGCCAATGACGCTTCACACGCCGTGACATCCCTGCAATTTCCGGTAATCCACTTCATCTTCAGCTTCGAACAGATCGGAACACTAAATTATACCCTAGTGTAGGCGGCGCTGCATATCTTCACAGAAGACTTTAAGTCAAAACACATAAAGCAGACAACAGATCAATATGAAACCGTTTTACGAACAAAGAGGTAGGCCTACTTTAGTTGCAGTTAACGGAAACGGAAATGGCCACGTAAGGAAATACTAATTGCTAAAATAGTAATTAGGGAAAACGGTAACGGTAATAAAAGGTAATAGAAACAATCCAAAGATAGGAAACAAATAACTAAACAAGCGTTTAGACTAACTTTAGACGGAATAAATTTTTTTGTTTTTTTTTTAGCTATAATGTATTAGATCAATGATACTCAAACTATGGAGGGGGGCGCGGTGGCTGAGTGGTTAAGCCTAAGCGTTTGGCTTCCCAACCTGGGTCCTGTGCTGGAATCTTAACGAAGAATGGGATTCTGAACTTCGGGATTTTTTATGGCGCCCCTGAGTCCATCCACCTCTAATGGGTACCGTTAGATCGTCAAATAGCTGAGCGGAAGGCTTTTCGAGCTCTAAGCGTCAAACAGTAAAAAAAAAAAAAACAACCTGCGAGAACAAACCGTTCTGTCTAGAAGAGACCCAAGTCAATGCCTATGTAAAGCATTGCTAATTTCCGATTAGTCTGGCACCCCGGGCGCATGGGCTAGACATGGCCGGAGGCCGAGTGCACCGGGGATATCCGCCATTTTCCTATGGTGTACCAAGCTAACCGTGGAGGGCTCGCCATTAGTGTAATGGCCCCTTGAGGAACGGCGCATGGATTATCTTTCAACTCCGCTCCGTGCAGTGGGTAAACTCTCGCCTACCCGTGGTCACCCCCACGGGAGTTTTGTTTTGCTACTCATTTAGCCTAACCACTTCCTTTAATGGTCGTTTCAACGATGAGGCAGAATAGCGTGCTCGCGCTAAAGTGGTACCTGACTTAAGTTGGGGGGAAAGTAAAGGCGGGTGGTCGTTGTGCTGGCCACATGACACCCTGATCGTTATGTTCTTTAACCGTTGGGCAAAGAAACAGATCCCCTTAACATCATCTGTCTTATAGACCGCATGGTCTGAAAGGGGAGCTGTACTTACTTTATTCAAACTACGACCCGCGGGCAATATATGGCCCTTGTAGCGATGCTGTCTGTCCCCTCGAAGCATTAGCCCAAAGTGCATAATGAAACCGCAGAAGCTCAGTTTAAAGGTCACAGAAAAAGGGAAATAGGGAAATTATTTCTTCAGTTTCAGTGATTATTCACAGATATGGCTAAATATGTATTGTTTGGTCCCATAAGACACTTGTACACTTTATTTATCCCACACCCAGAAACTTTAAAATATTTTTTTTCATCTGTATCTAACAAAACATGAATCAGATTTAAAACAAATAACCAATTAGGGATTAATTATTGGTAATTAATTATTTTTGTTTAATATCGAATAAGGGAAATAACGTCTACATTATTGAGAGGTAAAGCTGTAAGCGTGGAGTTCTTCCAATTAGTTAGGGTGTTTGTTTAATTTTTATAAATAATTTTTTATATATTTTTTTTTGTGTTTTGTACAAGTTTTAATGTGTTTTTTTTAAATAAATTTATTGTATTTTTAATTGGCATAAGACTGATTAAGTCTACTCATTAAATTACTGACGTAACAACTAATGTCAAGAGCCTCACTATGAGCGAGAGTGTCAGCTATCTCCACCCACACTATTCACTTCAAACACACACACGCGCACACTCCAACTCCGACGCGAGTCATGCCCCCTCTGTGTGTGTGTGTGTTCTCGCGCGCGCTTGACGTGAACGCCAGTCACTGCATTACATATTATCAACATTGAGCAATCAAAAAGTCAGTCTGACTAAATCATTATCCTCTTGTGATGTCGCTATCGGCCCCCGAGGGTGGAAGGGGCGGAGGGGGCTACTCTGTCCACATGAGGATCAAAATCGTGTGGCCGAAAATAGACGTGAATCCGACACACGGCACCGCAAAAGACAACATTGTGGTCATTGGGTTCACCTATATTTAGAACAAAGGGAGTGAATTGAGAAACAAAAAGATAAACACTTAAAGCAGCTTTCAATTATTGTAAAAGTTCACATGCTTAGACTCTATTTTTAGAAGTCATATATACATTAGCTAAAACCGATTTTTAACATAATTATCTTGTTAGGAAACAAATAAAAATGTAACAAAAGAAAAAAAAATGCATAAACATATTGATTCACGTAATCATGTGTACCAGAAATAATTATGAAAAGTGTCACCATTTGAGGACTTCAATGATGATAAAATGCACAGGGCACTACTATGCCCAAAGATAATTACTTCATAGCCCAAACCTCCCGCAGGACGACGGGGGATGGGAGCGGGCAGGGTTTGAACCCGGGACCATCGATAAGTCCGAACGACAGTCCAGCGCGCAAACCGCACGACCAGGCAGCCATATAAA
Organism: Biomphalaria glabrata; assembly: GCF_947242115.1. Taxonomy (NCBI): domain Eukaryota; kingdom Metazoa; phylum Mollusca; class Gastropoda; family Planorbidae; genus Biomphalaria; species Biomphalaria glabrata. The sequence continues at coordinate 28,310,872 of NC_074725.1, read as the reverse complement.
TGGGTCCGGGTTGCAGCCATTTTGAATAACAAGAATAACAACTTTAGGTCTGTCGCTGAATTATTAGGGTTCAACAGTAACAATGGATAGGAAGTTAAGAACGGTTGACTAATTGTGGTACTTGTTCAAATGTTGGTAAAAAAATACCTATACAGACCTATCACTAAAAGCATGACATTGCCAAGCCAGCCTATGTTAGAGTGGACGCCCAATTCCCGTAAACTCCTTACCCGCTTGTTATGTGTGTGTGTTTCTATGTTGACGGTGAGAAGTTAGAGAATTGTTGGAATTAATGTATGAATGATGCAAGAAAAGCGGCACTATCGTAAGCCGTGTTAAATACGAGAGACGACTCCAGATTGCCAAGAGTGAAATGACGTGTTTTTTTGTTTTGAGTTAGAGTTGTTTAAAAATATAAGTTTTATTTCATTTCACGTTGAATTCGTCTTTATTAAATAAAAGTTATATTTATTTTGCTCATAAAGAAGTTATTCAAGATACTTCAAGTTTCATATAATACAGCGGTTTAGTCAGGGGCGTAGCTAGGAATTTACAATCATTTCGGGGCCCAGAGGGGCTTGGCCTCTATGGGGGCCCCCTGTATTTTACGAAATATTTAATATTTAATGTAAAAAAAACAAACTTTTGGGGCCCCCCTCAAGTGGAGGCCCGGAGGTTTTTAAAATTCTCCCCCACCTTAGCTACACCACTGGGTTTAGTTGTTTACCAGCAGTTTGGTGCTATAAGTCAACAAACAAACAACGCTGCACACGTCCTTAGGTCTGAAATCTTAAGCCCACCTGTTTAGAAACTGGGTCATATGAGTGTTAATTACCTTGCACAAATTTCAGCTTGATCCGAGATCGGGTGTCGGAGAAGCAACGTGAACATACTCTTGGCCAGACAGACACCAGACAGACATACAATGACAGACAGAGTGAATTGATATAAGCTTTGGGATAATGGCAATGTCTTTGACTCCGAAGATTAAAACTGAGTGTAGTGTATCACATGACTACGCAAAGCCAGTTTCGACCTGCATATTTTCCCCCATCTTGTGCGGTCAAAGCCGTTGTCCTGGTGGTCTATCTAAGTTTTTGTTCCGTACTCTGCGCCTATTCCGCCAAACTCTCAGTTTGAGGCGACCAAAAGCGCTGTTGAACTTTGCAAGCGGTTGGTCATTGTGTTGGCCACATGACACTCTCGTGAACCGTCGGCCATAAAAACACATGAACTTCACTCCATCCGACAAGGTCTGAAAAGGCTTCTCTTTACGTTTAACAGTTAATTTAAAAATATAAATCGGATCTTAAAAATCAGAACGCTAACAAGGGGCATAACTTTAGAAATTAACAATGAAAAATCTCCTACAAGATAATCAAACAATAACAAATAGTTGCCTAGCGGGAGACCCAGAATGAGAAAGCAGTCACATGACTCTAGACATTTATCCATTTGATGGATGTTTATGATCCCAGCGGTACTAACGTGTTTCTCTCCCCCTGTTATAAATGTGTATAATCAATAGAAATTAGATTATCTGCCCTTGCTCGTTTAGCCATTCTTTTTTTGGTTTAGTAACAGAGGGAACAGAAATCAATAATACACTCTGGATTTGAGGATATACATACATAACAAATTTACATAGAAGGGCAACAGAACGGAGTGGATATATTCAATATATAATATAGGAGTGTTATTTCCGGGCGTTGACTTGTAGCACCAAACTGCTGGTAGACAACTAAACCGTTGTCGGCGACCGGCGTAGTATATCTTAACTAATGAAACGTCAAATAACTTAAATATCTTGAAAAAAATAGATGTACTAGACTTTTAGTAATAATATTTCTTTAAAAATTCTAACTACAATAAAACAACCTTTCAGTCTCACGTTCTGGAGTCGTCTCCCCTAACTAAGACCACATGTTGCATCATTCATAACCAATCGCTGACCTCTTCCCACCGTCACCATAGAAACGCACAAACACACACACACACACACACACACTCCATAACAAGGTAGACTCCGGAATTTTTTTTAATTTTTAGGAAGTTGATTTTCTTGAAGCAACAATGATCAAATTTGCATATACGTAGGTACATATGCGCACTTTAATTACCTTTGGTTTCCAACTTTTAAATTACATGGAACGACAAAACGAGAGGTTGGCTTTTCATTTCTATACGAGCTTACCCTCGGTGGTCCGCAGAATACAAGTTTTGACGACTTGAACATGTTAGAGCTTGGTGGCTGAGCGGTTAAGCGCTTGGCTTCTGAATCTGCAGGTACTGGGTTCAAATCCCGGTGATCTTTGGGCGCCGCTGAGTCCACCCAGCTCTAATGGGTACTTGACATTTGTTGGGGAAAAGTAAAGGCGGTTGGTCGTTGTGCAGGCCATATTATACCCTCGTTGACCGTAGGCAACAGAAACAGATGACCTTTTACATCATCTGTCCTATAGACCACAAGGTCTGAAAGGGGGAAACTTTTTTTTTTTAGACCTTAGTTGCCTGCACAGCACGATGATAATGGCGTGTCCAGTGTTTGGCTACTGGGGGTACATTGTGACAGCATACTGAGAACCATCGGCAGACTGTTATCAGTGAAAGGGAGAAGTCAAAATAGAATTTTAAAAAGGGAGAGAGAGAGAAAGGGGAGAGAATGGACAAGGAACTTTAGCCCAATATTCATTCAGTTTCTTGCCACATTGTTTGCAATTTGTTATGAAGCTTCTGTTTCTTTTTTTTTTTTGGGTCACTTAAATCTAGATTTTTTTTGTTACCTTTTTGCCTTTACCTATCCCTTAGTCTAGTGGACAGTTCTGGCACCATGCAAGACTCGTCGACCGTCTCTCTCCATTCCTCTCTGTCTTTTGATTTAGTTAGAACCTCTTTCAATGGCAGACCCGTCCACTCTTTTATATTGTCCTCCCATCGCTTTCTCTGTCTGCCTCTTCTTTTTTTCCCTGGTACTGTTTCCTTGAAGGTCTTTGCAAGCCCCGAAGATCTTATAATATGGCCCTAGATTTAAAGCTTGCGTTTTTTTTGTACGATAGTTAGTAGATCTAGGTCATCATGGGGTCCGATCGTTGCAGTAACCCTGTCTCTAATCTCTTGGTTTGTGCTGCGGTCTTTGAATGTGATACCCAGAATCCTTCTGTAGCATCTCAATTTCATTGCTAGGATCCTCCTCCCTAGCTCTGCAGTCAGCGTCCAAGACTCACAAGCATATAAAATTTGTATATGCTTGTGAGATTTTATAGTGACCCCAATAAAGGAGAGAAGCTAAGTTTTGTATAATGGACCTGTGGACCTGTCATCTGTCTGTCAATCAGTCTGTCACGTTTAGATTTTAACAAGCAAAATATGAAACATCTTTTATAAAAAGCTTTTCTAACGAGAAGAACCCCGCATTTACAACTATATATATCAAGAATGTAGAGGTTATTTCACTTTTTCGATATCAAACTATTAACTATCAATAATTAATCGTTTAAATGGTTAATTTTTAAATTGATTGTTTTTTCTGGTACAATAAATAATTGTCTAAGGTTTCATCTTGATCCGAGAATGGGTCTGGGAGAAATAACGTCTACAATTATTTAAGGGGACAAAACCTGACAAATTAAACCATAGCTGTAAATACTGAAGGATTAATTCCTATATTGGTATCAACAAAATAATTATTATTATAGTTCGTCCCTCGTGGTTCGATGATGACCACTTTGTCATCCAGGGGGCTGAGGACTTTGCACTGCGGTTTTATGCTTCCTCATGTGGCTGGTGACACCTATCTGAGCCCGGAATGTTCGGCCGCACACTGGGCAGGTTATTCCAGCTGAAGCTAGTGTCATTGGCCTTGCTTTTCTTCTCTGGCGCTTTTCTTCTGCCAGCGTTGTTCTTTTTTCCTCAGCAACCTGTGCGCCAGTTTTCACAGCGCGACGCCATGATGCTCTGTCATGTGCCTCTGTCTCCCAGGTGGCTGGGTCTATGCTGAACGCCTTCAGAGAAGCTTTGAGGGTGTCCCTGAAGCGCTTTCTTCGCTTAGTTGGCCATACAAGAGTCGTTTAGAGATGCGGCGGTCTTCCATTCTGCAGACGTGACCTGCCCATCGCAGCTGAGACTGCATCAGGATTGTGTGGATGCTTTGCAGACCCGCTCTTCGAAGGGCCTCAGTATCTGGTATTTTGTCTTGCCAGTAATTAATTAACTGATTGGTTGTTGTTTTTTTCGTTGATTTATATATTGCTTAGGCCGATAAATAATTCTGCTAACTTTTAACATGATCCTAGCATGGTTGTGGGAGACATACCTTGTACAAACTTTTTACCAGACAGACAGACTGACAGAGTGAGTTGATATAAGCGTTGTAACTAGAAGCAATAATGAAAACTGATTTTCACTATATTATAGTAATGGGCTTAAAAAAAGATGCAAAGGTCACTTCTGAAAGATTAAAAAATCCTGTATAGATTATACTAATAAAGAATTCCTAATAACCAATGTGACTCGCATGAAAGGTAAATAGTTCTTTTAACAATTGTATTAAAATAGTCACATACAAAGACCGTATCAAAAACGAAGAGATTAGGGACATGATTTGTACATCGATTGGACCCCATATGACCTGCTAACTACTGTCAAAAACGCAAACTAAAGATCGATGTCCATATTACAAGATCCTCAGGGCTCGCAATGACCTCCTTTCAGGGAACAGTACCAGGAAAAAGAAGGAGAGGCAGACAGAGAAAGCGACGGAAAGACAACATAAAAGAATTGTCAGGCCTGTCATTGAAAGTGGTTCGATCCAAATGTTAGATAGGAATGGAGAAAGACGGTAAACAGATCTCGTGTGCTGCCCCAACGGTCCAACAGACTAAGGTATTGGTGAAGGTGATGGATATATACTTGTGTTAACTCTTTCTCTCCTAACTGACGATACCAGCAGTGATTCGACCAGAATGTGGTAAATAATTACGGAGAGAAAGAGTTAATTATAGAATAATGTCACGACTGTGGTTCATGTCGCTGAGCGCTGATTCATGTGACTACAGAGCGCTATTCTAAGTTGTCTAAGATTTATATGCCAATAAAATCTCCTAGTACAAAATTATGTAAAAAAAAAAAAAAAGATGTACTTACCAAGCCCTGCGACTGGGTCACGTTGACCTCCGGCACCGGCACCGCCAACACTGAACACAACACCAAAGAGGCGTAGACCAGGACAGAAGGTGGGGCCTTTTGTCTACGGCCCCTGACTGTCATCCTGGCGTTACCACTGGTCTCCCCCTGGGCACGGGTCTAGCATGGTATCCAACGGAGGCTAGCAGATCTCTAGGCTAGACTTCAGGACCATGGCCAACTCGTGTCAGTGCGTGGAGCAGCTTTTCACTATAAGAGATATGGGCGCTATTGTAGGACTGAAGATGATAATCTACTGCTCAGCTCTGCAAGTCAGCACAGGCATGATCTCTCTAAAACAAAAGATAACATAGCTTCTTTGAAAAATCTGGCCAGCTTTTTTATTGGGGATATTCCATAGACTTATATATATTATTATGTCTAGACTGGACACGATCTTTTACAATTACAAAAAATGTGAAAATTTTTTTTAAAGTTGAAACAAGGCGTTGTTTTGTAAATTAGTTATTAGAAGTAAAATTGTTTTTTTTTTCAACCCTAATCTATATAACATATAATTTAATTTTTAGATCTAGATCTAATAATTGAACTAAAAAAATAAGAGTACTCTCGTCTCATAATTATTAATATCAGGTGACCGAGCCTCGCTCGGATGAATAATTTGTGAAGGAAGGATATATACCCGAAGTCATTTTGGGAATATTGTTGTAATTACGAAAATGAACGATGGGGTTTAGACTCAATCCGAAGAGTAGCTTTTTCGTTCTGTCAGTTCTCAATGTAATAGTACATGGCGATTTGAATAGAAAGTCCCCCCAACAGTAGGCCTATAGTAAACCACAGCTCACGTCTTAACGTTTTACATTGCTTCTTTCGCGTAAAACTATTGGGCTACGAAAATGAACGATCGGATAAAGACTACTAATCTGAAGAGTTGCTTTAGTGTTCTGTTAGTTCTAAATGTAATTGCACATGGCGATTAAATATAAAGTCTCTTAAGTCCTCCTATAGTCTAGACCAACCACATCTCACATCCGTCTTATAGTTTTACAATGCATCTTTTACGTAAGACTATTGTAGGCCTACTATTATTGACTTGGAAGAAAGTCTTTGCAGTGTTACTTCTCAGATGGTTACGTTCAGACATTTAATTATGGAATTACTATACATTCATTATGGCTTTGGTACGAAACATCAAGTGACGCAAATCTCTACGTTATAGGGTAAAATAGGCACTTTGTGACAAAGTAAAATGGCAAATTTTTTCTTAATAGACTTAAATCATTGCATTAGTTTTCTAAAGAAACGTTTCCGTGGGGCATCTCTGTTACGCCGAAAAATATGTTCGTCCCCCATACGGGATACGTGCCCTTCCCAGCCTGACTGTGGGACTATAAGAAGTTCGCAATTAAGGCGCAGAGAAGCTGTGTTATGACCATTTCCTTTGTTTTGGTACAGGACAGTAGACACCGAAGCATGAACACATGGTAATAATTCACCAGCAAAATAATAATAATAATAAGGCTTGTCTTCGAGTCCGAAAATTAATGAGGATTGCAGCTGTGACCTACATATTTTGCCACATACAGGGCAAGCATAACCATTGTCCGCGGTGATCGAATAAGATTTTCTTTTAGCGTCTGCGTCTGTCCTCGGCAGCAGATTTTATTTTGGTCTCAAATGTGTATCCGCGTCCTTTGTATAGATGGAATTCTTTAAGTCCGACAGTTACGCAGGACAGAGCAGTATCCTGTATGGGAGACGAATCTCAGACGAACGTATGCCAAAGGCAGTCTTTTTTGGTGAGCTAAAAAGTGGTCGACGTAGCACCGTAACGCTTAAAAGACCAGTTTAGGCGCCAACTTGCCTTAGCTGACATAGAAGATAGCACAGAAAGAGACAGCTGGAGGTCACCAGCAAAAAAAAAAAACAACAATGTAAAAGGTATTTACACCACTCTACGCAATTAAAGAGTAAACAATTTATTAAGCACTTAAAACACAATAACTAATCATAAATTGGCACATTTTATTTCATTACTTTTCTTTCATAGTTCTATAATAAATTAATCTACAGTAAGATGGTGCGCAAATGTTTATTTAGGTCTAATGGTTCTTAAAAACTTGTTCTTGTTTGCAAAGAAATATTTTAGTGTACTGCGATAAGCCTAGTGACGTAAGCAGCGTTTTTCCCGTTTACGTCATGGAAAATTTTCATTCATAAAACATTCTAGCCAAAATTAATTTTTCGATAATGAGGCATTTTCAAACCGATATAACGGTCGACCTCGAGTTTTCCCGATGTGGCCAATGAGTTGAGAATTTTTTTCTCACTATTATGCACATACCATGAACTTTTAAAGAAAATCGTTAGAGCCGATTTCGAAATAAAATTTATATATATATATATATATAAATATATATACATACATACATACATACATACAAGAATTGCTCGCTTAAGAGTATAGGATTTTGCAATTTTTACATACATAATCTAGAAAGATCACGGCAATCAATCTATTTAAATGATAAAAATCAACAGACATGAATTATTTCGATCTAGGATTTTTGAAACATTATCTGAAAGGAAATGGCATTGTTTCATATATTTGCGTGAATATATAGTTCTGTGATTAACTCTTTCTCTCCTAACTAACGATACCAACGTTGATTTCACCAGAATGTGGTAAATAATTACGGAGAGAAAGAGTTAATAGACCATTCTAAAGAAAATCCGAGAAATGATGTTGCATTATTTCTAAACTTTGAAAACTAAAGATCATTACTTTTCTAAGACAGAACAGATTGGGGCGAGTTCCCTTAGACTGAAAAAGAGTTACGTACATAAATATATATATATATATAGCCTTATATAGGTCTGTAAATCTATCAATCGCGGATAAGAATCTGTTTCCAGTTTCTAGCCTAGATATCATATATTTACGTCTACGGGATATTCATATCAAAAGTTAATGACAGTAACCGGCTCTTTATAAACACAGTAGATTTTTATTTTTTTACAAAGCTTACATTAACTCACTCTGTCTGTTTGTCTGTCTGTCTGGTAAAACGATAGTACACGTTATTTCTCCCACACCCAATCTCGGATGAAGCTGAAAAGTTTCACAACTACTTCGTTTTACCTGACAACACAATTAATTAATTATTTGTTTGGTATCTTGAACAAGGGAAAGAAATCGTACTTGACAGATGGGCTAATTATAAGTTGAATGAGTCCCCTTGAGAACTCTTGAATCCTTAGGGAACATTTTTTTTATGCATTTAAAAAGCGATCATGTAAACATTCATTGCGAAAGCACTTCCTCACTCGTGCCTTCACAACAGGCCCAGACAAGAGATAGGATCATAGCGCACCGAGAAAGCTCAACAAAAACAATTTGTAAAAATATTTCTAATCGCAGAGATTTATTAGGTCCAGGTCTATCGCACATATAATGACATGACTGATCCAAACTAATTGATACATTTACACTTAATATAAGTTAAGAAAGTATTTTAATGTTTTTCTTGTTTAAGATACCATTTACGTTCGTTTTAGCCATATTCAGTAATAGAAGAAATTTGTTGTCGATTGAATGGGTACTTAAAAAAAGTACCAAAGTATTGTTATGAAAAGAAGAATATGGGTATCGATTTTGAAATAAATATAAAAATATACAATGTCAAGGACACCATATTGACGCCGTTGCTATAAAACTTATATAGGGCAGATAATGTAAAAGGTCATCTTTTTATGCGATCCACGGTTAACGAGGGTGTCCCGTGGTCAGCACAACGATCAACCGCCTTTACTTTTAATCAATTAATGTCAGGTGCCCATTAGATCTTGGTAGACTCAGAGGCGCCCTTAAGATCATATAATTACTTTGTGCTGTAAGCAAAAGAACATAGATATTTGATTCTTCAGTGCTGACAACTGGATAGAATAGGTTTATATGGTTTATTAATATACTTCGGATGCCAGTACTTCCGTCATTTGTGTAACGATAACACCAAATGATACCAAATAGTTTGCTTTTTTAAAGGATTTTCCTTCATGTATGGAAATCACCAATCCTATTAAGTAGGCCCTATATCTCTTTTTGGTTGCACATTAGGCACTTTAGAATAACATTCCCCAAGTCGTATTTATTTTTATTGGCCTCCTTCAGTCTTAGAACGACTATGGTTCATCTCGAAGAACACTTTTTCACGTGACTGGATCCCTATTTTGGATAGACACTCCCGTCCACAAATATCGCAGGTTGAGGTGGCTTTCGCTTTGGTGGTAGAGGAGTCGGCCAATTTTTGTATGGCACGCTTTTCTTCCAGAGCTGAGGCCCATGTTTTTTTTTTGCTGTCCACAGCTTTCTTGGTCACCATCTCTCTCCATCTAGTGCGGTCTAGGGGTATGTCTTCCCTATGGTCAGTATCAACGTTCACTGATTTGAGGTCCCGTTTTATTACATCCATGTAACTGAGGCGGAGGCGACCAGTTTTTCTTGAGCCAGACGCGAGTTGCCGGTAGAGAATGACTTTCGGGATGCGATTATTAAACGGTGGATATCGGGTGGTTCCGCAAGGTTGTCATTACCGGAAGTGGTAATGAATATAAGCACTCCACTACCTATATAATGCTTCCTGAAAGCTTGTGTCTCAAATAGCCTCTGACAACGTCCAACTCCTGGCCTTCACGTGAGGCTCAGATATTGAGTCCGGCGTAACTGTTTTCACTGACAGAAGAAGGGGCAAAGACGAGTAATTGGCGCCTAAAGTAGTCAACTTCGGGCAGGCGCTCATTAGCCTTGACTGACTACCCACCTAGGAGAATGGAAAACTCTGAATTCAAACCGCTGCCTTGCATTTATACCCAAAGGAAAGGTTTCGGGAGTCAACCCTGAGGAAAAAATCCGGAGCCGGCGATCATTAGGCAGTATGCAGCACACTGTGCTACACCCTGGAAGAACCTGCGAAGCCTCTGACCCCAAACTGTATCGGCACTTGCCGTTCCTTTGGATACAAATATTGTTATATGTAGTAATCAGCTGCGTGGAGAGGGAGAAAACTTACATGTGGGTGACATCGTTCCAATCATATGCCCAGGCATTCATCTCATTTCTAGGACATGATCCATAGTCGGTGACTGAAGGAGGCCATGTCGTGTGAACCAGGTGGAAACAAAATAATCCCAGGTGAGGAGAAAGAGATTATGGGTTAACAAGAAAGAAACTGGGTATCCTATGATACAGTAAAATGGATGGCTGCCTGGTCGTGCGGTTTGCGCGCTGGACTGTCGTTCAGATTTATCGGTGGTCCAGGGTTCAAACCCTGCCCGCTCCCATCCCCCGTCGTCCTGCGGGAGGTTTGGACTAGGAAGTAATTATCTTCAACTCTGAAGGAACATCCGAAACATGTAAAACATTTTACAAACAAACAATGTTATGCAATACTTTGGAGAACGAAGCTTCAAGACTATTGATGTATTTTTTAACATCGTCTATGTGTAATTCCCCACACCCACCTTTGCCCCCCCCCCTCATCAAAACAATTCGTAAGCCGCAAAGCTAAGTAGTCAGACACATCGGGGAATCCCAGTAGAAGCTCGCCCTAGCTAGACTCAACAATGTTTAAGAACAATATTCAATTTCTTAAAATCTAAATGTAAAACAAAAAGATTGTGTATAAAATGTATTTCTCCTCAACCTTCCTATTAGGACAAATCCATTTTCGACAAAACTAAAAATTTACATTGAATAGCAGTACATATACTAAAATTGGAACGCTACAGAGAAGATTAGCATGGCCCCTGCGCAAGGAGGACACGCTAATTCGTGAAGCGTTCCATATTTTTTAGTATGTCTTTGATATTAAATAGTATTTCTATTACTATTATCATATTTTTAGGTTAATCACTTTTCAATTGTTTATGATTTAATTCTTGTGAATTATGAGAACTTACAAATAAAAAACTATATAAAAATTGTTTTTTTAAAAAGCCCACAAAAGAGGCAAGAGGGCCCATAAAAGAGGCTTATAAAGCCCAAAGAAGAGGCATAGAAAAAAGGCCTAAGGCCCAAGGATTCCTATGATGATAAAGCTAAAATTGAATAGCGCAAATTCTGAGGTTTCCTTAAAAAAAAATAACATTGATAAATAGTTCCACTCGTACTCCTTGCAAAACCAATTCAGTGAAGAAGCAGCTTTCACGAATTCGTTCTCAGACTACGGAGTCTCCAAGCCAATCCTTGCTGGCGAGTTCTGGACACAACATGGCGGCGGCATGACCATCACACAAATGTTGGACCACGTCTATAACCACGGTTACGCTGGTACCCAAAGCTGGGACGTGGTGGGTCATCCATACCAGAGGACCGGAGTTAGCCACATCAAAGGCTTGACTTCCAATGGACTTATACCAATCAACATTCATTAATTGGTTTCCACTGTTAGACACTGATTGGGACCAGAGAATTAGTTCCTCTTTGGTTCAGTAGGGGATAGTCTCGAGATGTTGAATTCTAATAGCAATTATAGCATACAACTATTTTGTCATGTTGAAATTAACACAATATGAGGTAAGATAAACTGTATATTATGTACCTTTAAAAAAAAAGATAAATAGTTCGGTCATTCCAAAGATAGTCTGTTTAGCTAACATTAAGATAGATAAGATAAGATAACTTTTATTGATCCAATCAAATGGAAATTTGGTTTGACTACAATTGACAACCTCAGCGTAACTACTGTACAATAACAATAAAGATGCACGATATTGATGCACATACGAGCGATATTCACACACGAAAAACACATACACACTCATAACCAGCGCTTTATAAAAAGACTTCTGTGTACTTCTCGATGACGTAATGTTAATTTTTAATGTTGGTCATCCAGGGTCAATTATTCCTGAATGTTTTAATTTTCTTCTTTGGCACAATCATGTTTTCACACAACTGGATGTACGAATTAACAGTTGTGGTAAATTCATCTGTCTGGACAGTTGTTTACAAACATATCCCAATCTGTTTGCTCCAGACAACTATGTAGCTGTAAAACAGCGTCTTCGGACCATGACTGGATGACTGGATTACAGAGCCGTCTCCCAAATTCTTATATTTCATTAAATATACTTTTAAAAACATTGTAAGTAAGGCCCACTTCACGGTCACTCTTTTCAAATGCATGTTGCTATCTAATTTACTTAAAATAACATTGTATGCACCTTTTGTTACAATTATCTCCTGCCCCCCCCCCGCCCCCGGCATTGCTCCTTTGATTTCTGCTTTTATTGTTCCAAAGTTACGGAAACTTTGTATATAATAAGATACATTGCTTATTTTGCTATCGGACTCCCACTGTTATGGCTGGGGTGTGATGCCTATTAGATGATTTTAATTAGTGATGTATTTCTGGTCGCAAAGTGTACTCATATTATGATATAAAAAAACAACTAAGGCAGATATTAAATATGCTGTTTATTTAATCCGGTGATGCCCAAACTTCAACAGCCCGCGGGCCAAATAAATTCCCCACACTCTTGTCGCGGGCCACATCATTGCGAAAATGGAAAAGCAATAGAGCAGACGACATTTTGAATAGAAACAAGTTGTATCCAACATTAATTCTATAGCAATTAGTTGGACGTTTCAAACTTCTGAATGACAGGCTGCAATGCAAATACTCCATTAAAACAGATATACTTTATGTATTCTGTACAAAAAAAAATCTGTCCATTTTTCTATTTATTGTGTTCACTCAAAGCCAAGTTTTTGTTCGGCAGTCCCATGTATTCAACACTCCAATGTTAACCAGCAAGCTACCAATCACGTTGCTACCAAAAGAAGTCAACTAAAAATGGCAAGGACACGGTTTGGTTAGTTTTTTAATCATACATTTTACATTCCCATTTATTGTATTGCGGAGAGAAGTTCTGAAGGGCCGGTTAGACCTGCATCGCGGGCCGGATGTGGCCCGCGGGCCGTATTTTGGGCATCACTGATTTAATCTATTATTTTTACTGCAACAATAAGTGTTATTACCGGCTGTTAGCAGCACCATACTGCTGGTAGACAACTAAACCTTTGTAGGCGAAATGTATCTTAACTAATAAAACTTCAAATAACTTGAATAACTTCCTTTTGTGAACAAAACTAAATAACAGTTTATTTATAATACTTTTAAAAAATCAAGTTGATATGAAATCAAAAAAAAAATTGTAGACTTTAGTAATAATACTCTTTAACAGAATCTAAGTCACTACAATAACATAACCTTTCAGTCTCACGTTCTGGAGTCGTCCCCCCTAACTAAGACCAAGTGATGACAATGCCACCTATGTTGCATCATTCACAGCCAATCGCTAGCCTCTTCCCATCATCCCCATAGAAACACACACACACACACACACCATAACACTAAGTCAACTCAACCTAATACTATGGTGAGTCACATAGTGTAAGTTATCGAAATATCCGAAAATATCTAGTAATACGATAATATCATAATATACCTTCTTATAATTAAAGAAGGACGTTCCTAACAGAAAAAAATAAATTACGTCATAATACATGCACGTGTTGACCTAGTTATGAATGTTAATTAGAGACTTATACTCTAATAAGTCATTGGTTTTCATGTCTGATTCAGGCAACCCGTTCCATGCTCTAATAGCTCTAAGGAAGAACGAGCAGTTGTACGAATTTATCGTAGCACACGGGAAAATAAAACTGTCTTTATCTTTGTGTCTTTCATACTCAATAATATACAATGTTTCTTAATAGTCAATATTGGGCAACATAACTCAATAATAGCTGAAATCTTATTTTATATCTTATCTTATAAAATACGGACGTTACTTCAAAAAAGAAAATGATTACGTCGTACGCGTCATGCATCTAGTCATGCATGTTAACCAATGACTTAAATTCTGCCAAGTCGCTGGTTTTCCTGGCTAGCTCAGGCAACCCATTCCATGCACTAGGGAAGAAGGAGCATTTGTACAAATTTGCCCTAGCATATGGAACAAGGAATGTCAATAATTGTCACCAACACCCAAAATACAAAGACGGTCAATGAGCTAAAGTTTTTATAAAGAAAAACTAAATATTTTGTTGACTAAAATATGCATATTAAATAATTTTAAAAAGAAGGAATAGGACATTAAATTTACAAGTAATCTATTTCTTTCTAAAATATGGCTTTTTTTTTTTTAAATAGCAATATCATATTTTTTTAAAAGTGGAATTTTATTAAAGCTTTCGAAAAAGTGTAGGGGTCTCCATTTAGTTAAATCCGGGCCTGAATACAACATTTAGTTGCATGTTGAGGTTTGGTCTGGTAGAGAAATGTTCTTTACCTTAGTGTGTACACGGGTGTGGGTTTAGTTCTGATCTAGGTTTCTTTGAAAGTTGTTCACTTTGTCTTCATGTTTATTCAAACCCCAATGTTTGTCTAGGACGGGCAAGAAGTGTAAGTCTTCAATCTATTTACAAGAAAGTGCAGATTTACTGTAGACTTGACAACTTGAAATAGTCTTTTCTTCGTTGTAAAAGTATACACCATTGTCGTTCTTGAGCTGTTTGATCTGACTACTGTCTGTCTTTGTTAGATCATTTCTATAGTGACATAAGCGGCAAGGTTTTTGTTTTATGGTTGTAATGTGTCTGTCGTGTAATCAATGTGGTGTCTGTCGTGTAATTATTGTGGTACCTGGCGTGTAGTCAATGAGCCAGTCGTGTGTTAAATGTGTCAGTCGTATAATCAATTAGTTTGTTGTATAGTAAATGCGGCGTCTGTAGTGTAATCAATGTGTCTGACGTGTAGTAAATGTGTCTGTTGTGTAATCAATGTGTCTGACGTGTAGTAAAAGTGTCTGTTGTATAATCAATGTGTTTGTTGTGTAATTAATAAGTTAAATGTGTAGTAAATGTGTCTGCTGTGTAGTAAAGGTGTTTGTCGTGTAGTAAGTGTTTCTGTCGTGTAGTAAATGTGTCTGTCGTGTAGTAAATGTGTCTGTCGTGTAGTAAATGTGTCTGTGATGTAGTAAATGTGTCTGCTGTGTAGTAAAGATGTCTGTCGTGTAGTAAATGTGTCTGTCGTGTAGTAAATGTGTCTGTCGTGTAGTAAATGTGTCTGTGATGTAGTAAATGTGTCTGTCGTGTAGTAAATGTGTCTGTCGTGTAGTAAATGTGTCTGTCGTGTAGTAAATGTGTCTGTGATGTAGTAAATGTGTCTGCTGTGTAGTAAAGGTGTCTGTCGTGTAGTAAATGTGTCTGTCGTGTAGTAAATGTGTATGTGATGTAGTAAATGTGTCTGTCGTATCATGTCTCTCGACATTTTGGATGAGGGAAGAGATTGAAAGGTTGAACAAGAAAATCTTTATTTTTAAAAGTCAGTTGCTTTTCGTTTTGATAAAAACTGAGTCAACACTTCTCTGCCTTTTTGTCTTCCACGTTCTCTCTCTTTCTCATTTACTTTCTCTCTCTTTCTCTCTCTCTCTTTCTCTCTCTCTCTTTCTCTCGCTCTCTCTCTCTCTCTTTCTCTCTCTCTTTCTCATTTACTTTCTCTTTCTCTCTCTCTCTCTCTTTCTCTCTCTCTTTCTCATTTACTTTCTCTTTCTCTCTCTCTCTCTCTTTCTCTCTCTCTTTCTCTCGCTGTCTCTCTCTTTCTTACTCTCTCTCTCTCTCTCTCTTTCTCTCTCTCTCTCTCCTACAGAAATTTCAATATTGATAATTGTTTTGTCTTATCCTCAATTCTAGCAAATTCTTCAAATTTTTCTTTTTTTCCAAATGTATTTGTTTTTCTTTTTTTTTTCTTTTCTGTCCCTTCACTCTTCATCTCTCTGTCGGTCTCTGTTTCTTTCTCTCTTCTTGTTTCTCTCTCTCTCTCTTTCTCTTTCTCTCTCTCATTTCGGACGCATGTTACGACCTTGACACAATTAATTTTTATTAGCTATTATTACTCCAAAGGCTGGGGGCAAAATGGCGGGATAACGAAAAACAATGGCGAGGCAGATATGTTGATGCATGGAGACCGTTACAAGGAAGCGCGGTAAAAAAAAGTGGGAATTATGAAAATGCGGAGTACACAGACGCTGAGTTAAACTGCATGTCTTATCTTATATAAAATACTGACGTTACTTCAAAAAAAAGAAGATGATTACGTCATACGCGTGTGCCCAGGTCAATCTATTCAAGCATGTTAGCCAATGACTTAAATTCTGCCAATTCATTGGCTCAGGCAACCCATTCCATGCTCTAATAGCGCTAGGGAAGAAGGAGCATTTGTAGAAAAGTTCCCCTTTCAGACATTGTGGTCTATAATGCAGATGATGGTAAGGACATCTGTTTCTGTGGCCTACGGTTTAACGAGGGTGTCATGTTGCCAGCACAACGACTAACCGCCTTTATTCCCCCCCCCCCCCAACTAATGTCAGGTGCCCATTAGAGCTGGGTGGACTCAGAGACGCCCAAGGATCTCGAAATTAAAAATCCCAGTCTTCACCAGGATTCGAACCCGGGACCCAAGCGCTGTACCGCTGAGTCACCGCGCCTCCTTACTGGTCAAGGAGCTCAAATATGTAGGTCAAAATCAAAATCTTTCCACATTCGAGTGAAAAGAAAGAATTCGCTTGTGCCCTTTTGTGAGATGGTCCTTGACAGTGTATCCAGAGCTCTGACACATGTTTGTAAAATGTTTGTTTTAACTGTTTCGGATGTTCCTTCAGAGTTGAAGATAGTTTACTTCCTAGTCCAAACCTCCCGCAGGACGACGGGGGATGGGAGCGGGCAGGGTTTGAACCCTCGACCGTCGATAAATCCGAACGACAGTCCAGCGCGCAAACCGCACGACCAGGCAGCCATCCATACATGGACAGAAGGCATGCAAAGAAGCTTACACATGATCTTCCTCAGAATTTGTTTTAGTTCCCCTTTCAGACTGTTGTGATCTAAGGAGCAATAATGTAAAGGTCATCTGTTCCTGTGACCCACGGTTAACGATAGGTGTCATGTGGCCAGCACAACAACCAACCACCTTTACTTCTAGTGTTAGGTACCCATTAGTGCTGGGTGGATTCAAAGAAGTTTTAATGATTCCGAAATTAAAAATCCCCAGTCTTCACCAGGATTCGAACCAGGGACCGTCGGTTCGGTAGCCAAGCGATTTACCACTCAGACGTCTCCTCTCAGATAAAATCTGAACGTAAAATTGCAAGACGTTGAATGCAGAGCTTGAGAGGAAGACCCTAGCAATGGAATTGAGATGCTACAGAAGGATCCTAGGCATCACATTCAAAGACCGCATCACAAACCAAGAAATCAGAGACAGGGTTACTGCAGCGATCGGAGCCCATGATGACCTGCTAACTATTGTAAAATTACGAAAGCTTAAAACCTTTGGCCACATTACAAGATCTACTGGGCTCGCAAAGACTTTCTTTCAGAGAACAGTGCCAGGTAAAAAGAAGAAGAGGCAGACAGAAAAAGCGATGGGAGGACAACATTAAAGAATGGACGGGCATGCCATTGAGAGAGGTTCTAAACAAGGCAAAAAAAAAGGGAGGAATGGAGAAAGACTGTCGACAAATGTTGCTTGGTGCCCCAACGGTCCAACAGACTAAGGGATAGGTGAAAGGTAAAAAGATAAGGTACCTGATACTGGAGGTCCTCAAAAGAGCGTGCCTGCATCCACACAGCCCTATTGCAGCCTCGTCTGCATTGCTTTCTATTTAAAGTTCAATAAAGCTGAAACTGTTGAGTCATTTCAAGCTTTAAGGATGAACTAGATGCTCACACTGCAGGGGCAGGCTAATTGAGAACGTGATAACAGGTGTTTACGTGTGTTGGCTCAGCAGGCGATAAACGCGATAAACCTTTACTGCGAGGTCAAAGGTTATCACTTCGTTGTCAGGAGCGTGTCCATGAAACTAATATGTTTTTAAACGCTAATCGTTGTCCTGCTGAGGGTTGGTTGTCGCTATTGGGGGTAGCTTGCATGTGTTTACCACCCTAAGTCGCTTTTTGTTTTCTTCCGAAGAGTATACCACGAGACCAGGTAGGTAAAAGGGATGCTAGGAATCATAATGAAACTAGATATGGTATTATGATGTGTGGCTTGCAGGTAAGTGCGTGTTGAGAAATTATATAGATTGGCCAAATCAAATGCTTACAAAAGTCGAAATAACTTATTGCTTCTAGAAGTGTAAGCGAAGAATTGTAGTATCATTTAATTCTTATCCCATTCGCATAAGGTGTACATAGTGAACACTTGAATTGGGATGTCGTTCCTTGCATTTTAAAATCTTTCAAAATATGAAATGTTATACTATTCAAATTGTGAGTCATAACATATTGATAATTGCAAACATATTTTTAAGTACACACTTTTTTTTTGTAAAGAGAAATTTCAAATCAGGTGCGAAAGTATTTGTGTTTGTCCTATTTCATATTTATCACCTTTAAATTTTTTTTTTCTGATTTAACATTCATATTTAAAATCAAATGCTTTTAATCAAAATAGTATTTTAATAAAATGTTATCTCCCCTTTTGTAATCTAAGTTTAAAAACTCGAGTCGGTACTTTTGACTTAATTTGCTAGTTCAATTTAATTATTACAATACTAGGTCCAATGGCAAAACAAATGGCGGGAATAACAATAACTCTGAAGATCTGCGATGTACTTTTGTGAAAAATAATGCACTTTTGTAAATCCGATTTTTTAAAAATTTCCATCAAAATGTCCTAAACGTTAGAATCAATTTCCAAACAATGAACCGTTTTCAGCTATAGTCCGTGTTACCAGCGGCTTGGATTGTTGCCATGTAAGAAATTTCATTAGGTGTTTTGTAATCGTGGCTAGTCCTAATACACTGTACCTTCTTCTAGTATTCATGGACATTTGCGCACTGTCTTTAAAGCCTAGATCTATAGACCTATCATTAGAATTGTATATACTCTGAGTAGATTTATATATTCCCTTACCCAAGAATTTTTTACGCCGGGGGGTGGGGGGTAGAGATAAAAATTGTCTTATGGGAGGGGGTCCACAAACTTATTCTTGAACCCGGGCCCACCGGGTACTTTGCTACGCCTCTGCTCAAGAGTCAACACGGAGAGCATACAAAGACTAGCAAGGGCAATAATTTTCCTCCTACACATGGCGTTCGAGGGAACGGTCGTTGGAGGAGACGATTGGGTCATTAAAGAATCAGAACGGAACCCCCGTTTTGGTGGATCGAGTCCATTGCACTGGCGGGGATGGAAGAAAGACATAAAAAGCATGTCACTGTCCACACACCGTTCCTCAATCGGGCGTTTTTTGTTTTTTTATTGCGGACGACTGCATGGATTATGTGGTACCTACAGAGAAGAGAAAGAGAGAGAAAGAAGAGAGAGAGAGAAAGAGATAGATAGAGAGAGAGAGAGAGAGAGAGTAAATGGTCCACACACCGTTACTCAATCGGGCGTTTTTTGTTTTTTATTACGGACGACTGCATGGATTATGTGGTACCTACAGAGAAGAGAAAGAGAGAGAAAGAAAGAGAGAGAGAGAGAGAGAGAGAGAGAGAGAGAGAGAGTAAATGTTCCACACACCGTTACTCAATCGGGCGTTTTTGTTTTTTTTATTGCGGACGACTGCATGGATTATGTGGTACCTACAGAGAAGAGAAAGACAGAGAAAGAAAGAGAGAGGGAAAGAAGAGAAAGAGAGAGAGAGAGAAAGAGATAGAAAAGAGAGAGAGTACATGGCTTAAGTTTGGTCTATAGCTTGCCTTACCAAATACCTTTTAGGCAAACCATTCAATTTTCTCATTGATCATTGCCCATTACTATTACCCAACACTGGAGTTATTGCAAATTGTCCATTAACTCATTCCATTTTTTCGTTAGCAAATTATCAGTTTACACTAAAGACCAAACCAGGATAAATACATATGTTAGCACATGCTCTGTCAAGTGTACATAAATTGTAATATTGAACAATATGGTAATTCCAACATTCAGTTTTTCATTACTTTTTTGTTCGTATTGACTACACGATACCTATTTTATTGTTGACACATAATGAATAAGTATTGAATAACTGTATGTGAACTTTATTCGTATTAATGATGTCGCATTAAAAAACTTTGTTAAAAATGTTACATTTTTAAATGTATTTGTATTGTACACTTTTCCCCCCTTTTTTTTCCCCAATCAAAAGAGATTGTTACTATCAAACAAGGAATTTTTTTCACTCTAACATAATTCTAATTTATTTTCATTATCTGGTGTTTTTTTCATACCAAAGTAGAATGAAATGTCTCAGTGTTAGACTGTTGATTGTAATATGGAAGTCTGTGAGCTAGCGTTATGTTTATATTACAAGCATTTAGTGGCTACTGCAATCGTCTTAGGAGAGCGAGGGTTAATTCACGCCTTACCGAACACAAAACAAAGCAATATTGACATTCTGTGGATGTGTATAATGTACAAGAGTGATGTGTAGCGTGATGTGTAGAAGAGTGATGTATACAGTGAGGTGTAGAGTGATGTGTAGAGTGATGGATACATTGATATGTATAGCGATATTTAGAGTGATGTGTAGAGTGATGTATACATTGATATGTATAGCGATGTTTAGAGTGATGTGCAAAGCGATAAGTACAGTGATGTGTAGAGTGATGAATACATTGATATGTATAGCGATGTGTAGAGTGATGTGTAGAGTGATGTGCAGAGTGATGCATACATTGATATGTATAGCGATGTGTCTAGTGAGATGTAGAGTGTTGTGCAGGGTGATGTATACATTGGTATGTATAGCGATATGTATAGCGATATGTATAGCGATGTGTAGAGTGATGTGCAGAGCGATGTGTAGAGTGATGTGTAGAGTGATGTGCAGAGCGATGTGTACAGTGATGTGTAGAGTGATGTGCAGAGCGATGTGTAGAGTGATGTGCAGAGTGATGTGTACAGTGATGTGTAGGGTGATGTGCAGAGCGATGTGTACAGTGATGTGTAAAGTGATGTGCAGAGTGATGTGTACAGTGATGTGTACAGTGATGTGCAGAGCGATGTTAACAGTGATGTGTAGAGTGATGTGTACAGTGATGTTCAGAGCGATGTTCAGAGTGATGTGTGCAGTGATGTGTACAGTGATGTGTAGTGTGATGTGCAGAGTATTGTGCAGAGTGATGTGTGAGTAGTGTCTATGTGGGATGATTGTGTGATACAGAGAGTACAAGAGAGTTCATATTGAATTGTGTGTAACGTGTCTACAGTTAGAGTGTGCGCTAATAAAAATTTCCAATCGCACAAATTTATTATTGATATTGATTGATAATCTTTGTTAAAAACTGATTACATGATTGATTTATAATAATTTAAAGCAATTCTAAAGTATTTCTTAAATTTGACTTCTTACAACATTTCTTGTTCCATATGTTTCTATTCAAAAACCTTCAAAAAGGGGAGACTACCTTACATCTGTGTCAAAGCTTCATTGTTAACTAACTATGTGAATCTATTATACCTTATTTAGGGGTGTGGGTGTGTATTGAGCACCAATGTCTTTCTAACAGTAATGTTATTAGTATAACTTATTTTCTTGTCGTTGCGTTTTAATTTCATACATTATCAATATGTATACAGTTATTTTTGGTGATCCTGAAACAGGTGCACACTCTACGCATAGTTTTGATTTTGATACTAAATAAAATGAAACAAAAACAAACCGAGAAGTAATTAATTAAATTAAAGGAAAACTAAATGATAACATTGGCCCAAATCTTACGTAACGAAAAGTATGTTTTAATGAGCTCGGTAGCTTGTTAAAGGTGTAGACCATATCTTAACTAAGTGATAAACGTATACTTTACCTAAACGAAAGAAGATTAATGATTAATGAGCTCAGCTGTTAGTTCGTTATATGTGGATGTCCTTGTTAAATGATCATTATATCGTACTTAATTGAGACTATACTCCATTAACTCTTTCTCTCCTGATTGACGATACCATCGTTGATTTGACCTTATTAAATTAAATTAAATGTTTGATTATATAAACTTTACTTTGTGTTATATATATATAGAAAGAGCATGCTTTCCTCTTTAGTTCTAGACCAAATAAAACACTTTCTGATAATAAACGAAAAAGTTATTCAGGCTTAATTATAACAGAGTAAAAAAAAATGCTAATGAGCAAAACGAAAAATGCCGTCGGAACATGGAAAATAATTACGGAGAGAAAAAGTTAAAAGCTTTTAGTTTGTTATGTCCTAACAAGATTATAATTAATTTCTTACCTAAGTAATGTCCAATGAACTTAGCAGTTTACTATAGCAGTTTGTTATAGCAGTTTGTTATAACAGTTTGTTATAGCAGTCTGTTATAGATATTAGATCCTGAAATACACTCTGTTTAAACTCAACTTGTACGCACTCGCTTCTGACCTATGTAAAATCAGACGAAACCAGCGGTGCTAGTTACTAATGGGGGGCTGACTTGACCAGACTTTCTTTACTCATTCAAAACTTCTGGGGTTGTTTTTTTTTTCGGGGGGTCCCAATTGTTTGAACCCTGTTTCTCTTTCTTTCATTCATTTCTATGCACTAATGTTCCCCCCATCTTTTGATCTACTGCACTGGCCTATAGAACAAATTAGGTTTTGTTTTCAGTATTTACTCCTTCGTTGTTCTCCATTAAAAAGGGGGGACGGGGCTTGACCGGGTCCCCCACCTCCATTTTTTTTCTCTATACTTCATTATGAGCTATTGGAAAGAAAAAAAAATGAAAAAAAATGGATAGTAATGTACTAAATGGGGGCTTATTGTTTGACTACCACAGAAGAGACTCGTTTAGGTGACTTGCTTTCATTGAGACGCGGACCTCTTTGTTTCTCGCGGTCCTAATAGCGAGGGAGTGGGGAAGAGAAAATAAACAGTCGAAGGGTCACACTCACACCCTCACATTCTCACTCTCACGCAACGCACACACACACACACTACCTCACACTCCCGCGCAAGCGCACGCAAAACAATTTGACACAGAAACATTGTTGAAGCAGAGTTTGATGGCTATGAAAGGGAGCGAATTTCCCCCATTGTAATAGTTTGTTGTCGTTCTTTTGGGCATAAAAAAGTTTTTGTTAAAATTTTTTTCCCCTCATGATTTCTACATTATTAATATTCAGACATTTTGTTTCGTTCATTATATTGTTTCTGATCACATTATGTCTTCACACGAATGCACATTTTGGATGACTTTCACTGATGCTAGATCACGTTCATACACTTAGTGTTTTTTAAAAAAAGAAATTCATAAGGCTTGAGGCCAATTTTGCAATTGTTTTTAACAATTTATAAATTGCAATTCTAAAACTTTTATTTCAGTACGTAGAAGATGAAGGAGCTAAAATCCACTCACTCACTCACTCGGGAGCAACAGGTATGCATTAATGTTCCCCCATCTTTTGATCTACTGCACTGGCCTATACTGATACTTTGGGACTTAGTAAGGGAGTAATTATGAAATTGTTTATGATTTAATACTTGTGAATTATTAGAACTTACAAATAAAAACCTATAAAAAAATATTTAAAAAAAGCCCACAAAAGAGGCAAGTTGGCCCATAAAAGAGGCACATAAAGCCAAAAAAAAAGGAGGCAAAGAAAAGAGGCCCAAGGATTCCTATGATGATAAAGCTAAAATTGAATAGCGCAAATTCTGAGATAAAAAAAAAAGTTGTGTGACATTTAATGTCACCATTTCTTTACACGCCTTGTTTTGAACCTCTTCTGGAATCTATAGGAGTGTCGTATTTGTGGGGAGTAACATTCCTGGCCTAATACCTGTTGTTAAATAAAAAGCTTACGCAGACGATACAACGTTGTTCCCGTCAAGTGACAAGCGATATCATCAATATTTTGGACAAGTTTACATCTTTTGGACTGGCTAGCGGGTCAAAAATTAATATAGGAAAGTCATCCATTATCGGGCTGGGTAAGTGGAAATTTAAATATATTTCCTCGCTCAACTTGACAGCAGTGGACCGAATCAAGATCTGTGGTATAGTTTGGAATAGTAATTCACTCTATTATTCAAAAGACCAGTAGGACAGTATTTATACTAAAACGTGTAACTTTATTAAAATGTATAAGCATACATCGTCTACAATATCTTGAAGGGCAATTTTGATTAATAATATGGTCATTCCAAGGGTGGCCTATATGGTACCATAGGACCTCCTCCCAATTTCATATTCTAGATGAACACAATAATTAGAACCTTCATTTTTAAGAACACAATTAAATGTATCAAGCATAACACTTTGATCCAAGATAAAAAAAGACGGGGGAATTAATTTACAAGATATTCAAGTTAAGATCAAGGCATTAAGACTTCAGTTCGTGGGACAGATAGTTAGAAATCCTATAAAGTTTCCATTGGCAGTGTATTATTATGGAATCAGATTGGGGCGACTACTTACAATTCGGAATGATACCCCACATTATTTTGATGCTCTTGTTCATCCATTTTATAGACAAAGATAAAGGCACATTCCTCGTCCCATATGCTAGGACAAATTTGTACAAATACTCCTTCTTCCCTAGCGCTATTAGAGCATGGAATGGGTTGCCTGAGCTAGCCAGGAAAACCAGTGACATGGCAAATTTTAAGTAATCATCTTCTTTTTTGAAGTAACGTCGTTAATACATAATAAGTTCAAGGAAATGTACACGGCACTTAAGTACACACTAAAGGAGAACTTGGGTCTCAGAATCCAATGGGGAAAAGGAAAGAGGTATAACAGAGTTTAGGGATTCCTTTATTAACCTTCATTATAAGCACATTGCGCCCAAGGCTAGGGGAATAACCTAAAGGCTCATTTTTGGCATGACACCCATTAAGCGCAAGAAGGTCAATATTTTTCACTCTGTCAGTCTGTGTGGTAAAAGATTTGTACCCGTTATTTTGCCCACACCCTTTGCTCGGATCAATTTGAAACAATGCTCAATTATTCATTGGCATAGGCGAGGCATGAATCAAATTAAAAAAAATGGTAACCAACCAGTCTATTAATTACTGAGAATTATTATTTTTGATGCAAACAAAGGAAATTCATACTTCAGTATTCACAGATAAGCCAATATATATGTAGGGTTACGTCCCCTTAAATAATTGAACATGTCATTTCTCCCATACCCATTCTCGGATCAAGATGAAACTTAAAACAATTATTTATTGTACCTAACAAAACACGGATCAATTTTTTTTTTAAATTAACCAATTAGGCAATTAATTATTGGTAATAAACTATTTCGTTTGATATCGAATAAGGGAAATAACTTCTACATTAATGAGAAATATAGTTGGAAGTGCGGATTTCATTTTCCTTCGATTAGCTTTTTTTTTAAAAACAAAAAAATAAGATTTTTATTATATTTTGCTTTTTAAAATTTTAGCTCTTATTTGAGTTGAATATTAAACTTAATATAGTTATTGGAGTGAAATGAATTTTAACGCACACAAAACATAATAAAGCATCTCTCTTGTTGTAAGGAGATGCAGCTTTTCAACAGGGGCGTTGCTGGTGTGGTAGCACGTACGTGAGGCCAGGCTCTAGAGGTCCGAGACACCATAAATAAACAGAATATCATAAATCTAGCAAAGATAAAAAGAGCCACCTGACTACACCCGCCCTGCCTTAGTCTTGTCACATTTTCTATTGGAGATTAAATTTCAAGTTTTCTTTGTTTCCTTTCTTTTATCTTTGTTTGGGAATGTTTCCTAAATATTTTATTCTCGTGTTTTTTAATTTCAACATTTAGGGCCTACATCTTTTTGAGAAAACAGGAGAGATGAGAGAGAGAGAGAGAGAGAGAGAGACCAAAAAGACACAATACAGCGATAGGAGAAAAAGAGAGAGACCAAAGAGACACAATACAGCGATAGGAGAAAGAGAGAGACCAAAGAGACACAATACAGCGATAGGAGAAAGAGAGAGAGACCAAAGAGACACAATACAGCGATAGGAGAAAGAGAGAGACCAAAGAGACACAATACAGCGATAGGAGAAAGAGAGAGACCAAAGAGACACAATACAGCGATAGGAGAAAGAGAGAGACCAAAGAGACACAATACAGCGATAGGAGAAAAAGAGAGACCAAAGAGACACAATACAGCGATAGGAGAAAAAGAGAGAGACCAAAGAGACACAATACAGCGATAGGAGAAAAAGAGAGAGACCAAAGAGACACAATACAGCGATAGGAGAAAGAGGGAGACCAAAGAGACACAATACAGCAATAGGAGAAAGAGAGAGAGACCAAAGAGACACAATACAGCGATAGGAGAAAGAGAGAGACCAAAGAGACACAATACAGCGATAGGAGAAAAAGAGAGAGACCAAAGAGACACAATACAGCGATAGGAGAAAGAGAGAGACCAAAGAGACACAATACAGCAATAGGAGAAAAAGAGAGAGACCAAAGAGACACAATACAGCAATAGGAGAAAGAGAGAGACCAAAGAGACACAATACAGCGATAGGAGAAAAAGAGAGACCAAAGAGACACAATACAGCGATAGGAGAAAGAGAGAGACCAAAGAGACACAATACAGCAATAGGAGAAAAAGAGGGAGACCAAAGAGACACAATACAGCAATAGGAGAAAGAGAGAGAGACCAAAGAGACACAATACAGCGATAGGAGAAAGAGAGTGACCAAAGAGACACAATACAGCGATAGGAGAAAGAGAGAGACCAAAGAGACACAATACAGCGATAGGAGAAAGAGAGAGAGACCAAAGAGACACAATACAGCGATAGGAGAAAGAGAGAGACCAAAGAGACACAATACAGCGATAGGAGAAAGAGAGAGACCAAAGAGACACAATATAGCGATAGGAGAAAGAGAGAGACCAAAGAGACACAATACAGCGATAGGAGAAAGAGAGAGAGACCAAAGAGACACAATACAGCGATAGGAGAAAGAGAGAGACCAAAGAGACACAATACAGCGATAGGAGAAAGAGAGAGACCAAAGAGACACAATATAGCGATAGGAGAAAGAGAGAGACCAAAGAGACACAATACAGCGATAGGAGAAAGAGAGAGACCAAAGAGACACAATACAGCGATAGGAGAAAGAGAGAGACCAAAGAGACACAATACAGCGATAGGAGAAAGAGAGAGACTAAAGAGACACAATACAGCGATAGGAGAAAGAGAGAGACCAAAGAGACACAATACAGCGATAGGAGAAAGAGAGAGACCAAAGAGACACAATGCAGCGATAGGAGAAAGAGAGAGACCAAAGAGACACAATACAGCGATAGGAGAAAAAGAGAGAGACCAAAGAGACATAATACAGCGATAGGAGAAAGAGGGAGACCAAAGAGACACAATACAGCGATAGGAGAAAAAGAGAGAGACCAAAGAGACACAATACAGCGATAGGAGAAAGAGAGAGACCAAAGAGACACAATACAGCGATAGGAGAAAGAGAGAGACTAAAGAGACACAATACAGCGATAGGAGAAAGAGAGAGACCAAAGAGACACAATACAGCGATAGGAGAAAGAGAGAGACCAAAGAGACACAATGCAGCGATAGGAGAAAGAGAGAGACCAAAGAGACACAATACAGCGATAGGAGAAAAAGAGAGAGACCAAAGAGACATAATACAGCGATAGGAGAAAGAGGGAGACCAAAGAGACACAATACAGCGATAGGAGAAAGAGAGAGACCAAAGAGACACAATACAGCGATAGGAGAAAGAGAGAGACCAAAGAGACACAATACAGCGATAGGAGAAAGAGAGAGACCAAAGAGACACAATACAGCGATAGGAGAAAGAGAGAGACCAAAGAGACACAATACAGCGATAGGAGAAAAAGAGAGAGACCAAAGAGACATAATACAGCGATAGGAGAAAGAGGGAGACCAAAGAGACACAATACAGCAATAGGAGAAAGAGAGAGAGACCAAAGAGACACAATACAGCGATAGGAGAAAGAGAGTGACCAAAGAGACACAATACAGCGATAGGAGAAAGAGAGAGACCAAAGAGACACAATACAGCGATAGGAGAAAGAGAGAGAGACCAAAGAGACACAATACAGCGATAGGAGAAAGAGAGAGACCAAAGAGACACAATACAGCGATAGGAGAAAGAGAGAGACCAAAGAGACACAATATAGCGATAGGAGAAAGAGAGAGACCAAAGAGACACAATACAGCGATAGGAGAAAGAGAGAGAGACCAAAGAGACACAATACAGCGATAGGAGAAAGAGAGAGACCAAAGAGACACAATACAGCGATAGGAGAAAGAGAGAGACCAAAGAGACACAATATAGCGATAGGAGAAAGAGAGAGACCAAAGAGACACAATACAGCGATAGGAGAAAGAGAGAGACCAAAGAGACACAATACAGCGATAGGAGAAAGAGAGAGACCAAAGAGACACAATACAGCGATAGGAGAAAGAGAGAGACTAAAGAGACACAATACAGCGATAGGAGAAAGAGAGAGACCAAAGAGACACAATACAGCGATAGGAGAAAGAGAGAGACCAAAGAGACACAATGCAGCGATAGGAGAAAGAGAGAGACTAAAGAGACACAATACAGCGATAGGAGAAAAAGAGAGAGACCAAAGAGACATAATACAGCGATAGGAGAAAGAGGGAGACCAAAGAGACACAATACAGCGATAGGAGAAAAAGAGAGAGACCAAAGAGACACAATACAGCGATAGGAGAAAGAGAGAGACCAAAGAGACACAATACAGCGATAGGAGAAAGAGAGAGACTAAAGAGGCACAATACAGCGATAGGAGAAAGAGAGAGACCAAAGAGACACAATACAGCGATAGGAGAAAGAGAGAGACCAAAGAGACACAATGCAGCGATAGGAGAAAGAGAGAGACCAAAGAGACACAATACAGCGATAGGAGAAAAAGAGAGAGACCAAAGAGACATAATACAGCGATAGGAGAAAGAGGGAGACCAAAGAGACACAATACAGCGATAGGAGAAAAAGAGAGAGACCAAAGAGACACAATACAGCGATAGGAGAAAGAGAGAGACCAAAGAGACACAATACAGCGATAGGAGAAAGAGAGAGACCAAAGAGACACAATACAGCGATAGGAGAAAGAGAGAGACCAAAGAGACACAATACAGCGATAGGAGAAAAAGAGAGAGACCAAAGAGACATAATACAGCGATAGGAGAAAGAGGGAGACCAAAGAGACACAATACAGCAATAGGAGAAAGAGAGAGACCAAAGAGACACAATACAGCGATAGGAGAAAGAGAGAGAGACCAAAGAGACACAATACAGCGATAGGAGAAAGAGAGAGACCAAAG
Source organism: Biomphalaria glabrata (assembly GCF_947242115.1). Lineage (NCBI taxonomy): Eukaryota > Metazoa > Mollusca > Gastropoda > Planorbidae > Biomphalaria > Biomphalaria glabrata. The sequence continues at coordinate 28,281,370 of NC_074725.1, read as the reverse complement.
AGACACAATACAGCGATAGGAGAAAGAGAGAGACCAAAGAGACACAATATAGCGATAGGAGAAAGAGAGAGACCAAAGAGACACAATACAGCGATAGGAGAAAGAGAGAGACCAAAGAGACACAATACAGCGATAGGAGAAAGAGAGAGACCAAAGAGACACAATACAGCGATAGGAGAAAGAGAGAGACCAAAGAGACACAATACAGCGATAGGAGAAAGAGAGAGACCAAAGAGAGAGAAGAGATAGAGAAACTTGTGAGCAAGTTGAATAACAAAAATACTTTAAAATCAACAACTCCTTACCTATACTGAACGAAATTTCATCAATTAATATTTTCTTAATCATAACTGTATATAACTGCGGAAGTTCCTCTCCTGGCCTTGCAACATTTTCACGTCTGCTGTCTCGCATGTTGAGAAACGTCCCATTCGCGAATCGGGCGGAAGATCACCGTTCAAATACCGCCATATCTCTCATTATTGCTGCTTAGTACATTTTCCATATAAAACAAAATTAATTCATTAATACCGACTAATACATAAATTAATTGGTTAACGTTTTGACTGATTCTTATGTTGTCATCGACAAATTAATCATTGTACAAAGTTTCAACTTGATCCGAGAATGGAAATTAGGAAAAATAAC